>NC_084595.1:7877864-8060364 GCF_033807715.1 Cololabis saira | reverse complement strand
GACCCAGAACTAGTCACATGACCCACTCAATGCAGACTTCATAATACTTTACCTTGGATAATGGAGGAATCTGAACCCTGACCTTTTGACCTTACATGATCCCCAGTCCTGCTGGGGACAGGTTCATGGGATATATATGTATATTATTATTATTATACATATAAATATTTACATTTGTATATTATATATACATATTAGCCCCGCCCCTTCTTCTGATTGGCCGATACGTTATAGTCCAATATCTTTTGAATGGTTTGACATAGAGACTCACGGGTGGTATCAAATGACTAAGTATCGAGCCCCTGACCCTCATTGGTGCAAATTAGCCCCGCCCCTTCTTCTGATTGGCCGATACGTTATAGTCCAATATCTTTTGAATGGTTTGACATAGAGACTCACGGGTGGTATCAAATGACTAAGTATCGAGTCCCTGACCCTCATTGGTGCAAATTAGCCCCGCCCCTTCTTCTGATTGGCTGATACGTTATAGTCCAATATCTTTTGAATGGTTTGACATACAGAGACATGGGTGGTGTCAAATGACTAAGTATCGAGTCCCTGACCCTCATTGATGCAAATTAGCCACGCCCCTTCTTCTGATTGGCCGATACGTTATAGTCCAATATCTTTTGAATGGTTTGACATACAGAGACATGGGTGGTGTCAAATGACTAAGTATCGAGTCCCTGACCCTCATTGGTGCAAATTAGCCACGCCCCTTCTTCTGATTGGCTGATACGTTAAAGTCCAATATCTTTTGAATGGTTTGACATACAGAGACATGGGTGGTGTCAAATGACTAAGTATCGAGTCCCTGACCCTCATTGGTGCAAATTAGCCCCGCCCCTTCTTCTGATTGGCTGATACGTTAAAGTCCAATATCTTTTGAATGGTTTGACATACAGAGACATGGGTGGTGTCAAATGACTAAGTATGGAGTCCCTGACCCTCATTGGTGCAAATTAGCCACGCCCCTTCTTCTGATTGGCCGATACGTTATAGTCCAATATCTTTTGAATGGTTTGACATACAGAGACATGGGTGGTGTCAAATGACCAAGTATCGAGTCCCTGACCCTCATTGGTGCAAATTAGCCACGCCCCTTCTTCTGATTGGCCGATACGTTATAGTCCAATATCTTTTGAATGGTTTGACATAGAGAGTCATGGGTGGTGTCAAATGACTAAGTATCGAGTCCTTGACCTTCATGGGTGCATCCCGCGATCATCCGGCAGTAGTCCGTGGCACTTCAAAATTTCCCGGGAATTTTGGTCTAGTTAGTGCCACGGCTGCGCCACGTGGCACGCCTCCTCCATTGAGATGCGCAAGCTCAATGGAGGAGGAGTGCCTCGTGCGCAGCACGAGGCACTAATACTATTGCTCAGGCTTATTATTTATTATTATTTATTCCATATTCTTCCGTATAAACTTCGGCGCGTAACTAGTCGCACAGCTTTGAGAAAACTCAAAAAGTAAAAACGTAGAAACGTGCGACTTAATCGGGAATCAATTGGTATGACTTTTATAAGCGATTGGCGTGCACGTTTTTGCGCAACGTGCACAAACGTGCGCTTTTTGCCCCATCCGGAACGCATTGCGTGAACTTTGGGGCCTCACCACTCGCATACCGTTACTCGAAAAATTCTGAACCGATTTAGAAAGTTGTAGGCCCTGAATTTAACTACAGTCCTCTGGATTTTCAGAACGATGGCACGAATAGTTTTTGCACGAAGTGCAAAAACATTTCCAAATTTCCAAACTAATGGGGAACTGTTTTCCCATGCATTTCAATGGCGCCATTCAAAGCGGATAGGAAAATGTTGAGAAAAAAAAGACAAAATTCACCTTTTTTCCAAGTCACGTATCTTTCTCATACTTGCACGTAGAAACGTCATTCAAACTTCAAAACGGAGGAAAACTTCTCTTCTCTCTCTAAACCCCGGACTGTTTTTTCCTAAAATGTACACTTTTCAAGATATGAGCCTTCAAGCGAGGACTAAAAAACCCCCTTTTTCAAATCTAGAGTGGAGGTTTTAATTGATCAGAGTGAGCAGAACCCTGAAAAAATGACCATAATTTTTATTTGTAACTCGACCTCACGGCCGAACCGTAAAAGCTGGACAGATAATTTTTGGTCAGAATGTAGACATACATTTTGGTATTCTTAAAATGTGACTTTGACAGGCGTGGTGTGCACAAAATTTAAACGGGGAGACTAAGAGCCATGCCAATTCCTGTCTCTCTCTCCATTCACTGCAATGTTAAATAAAAATTTCTTCAAAAAAATCTCATTTTTGTTTTCGAATTGCCGTTACTAACACATTTTAAGGAATATCTGAATAAAATTAAGATTGTCAGAATCTTCCGGGTTCTGTCTCTCTCACGATGTCTTTGTTTTTCTGCTAGGAGCTACAGTTTGTTTACAAGGTGAAGTTATTTGAGGCTTGTCAAATCCGAAGAACTAGCTGAGTCATTCCAATACAATATACACTACCATACTTCCGGGTCATGTGACCCAGAACTAGTCACATGACCCACTCAATGCAGACTTCATAATACTTTACCTTGGATAATGGAGGAATCTGAACCCTGACCTTTTGACCTTACATGATCCCCAGTCCTGCTGGGGACAGGTTCATGGGATATATATGTATATTATTATTATTATACATATAAATATTTACATTTGTATATTATATATACATATTAGCCCCGCCCCTTCTTCTGATTGGCCGATACGTTATAGTCCAATATCTTTTGAATGGTTTGACATAGAGACTCACGGGTGGTATCAAATGACTAAGTATCGAGCCCCTGACCCTCATTGGTGCAAATTAGCCCCGCCCCTTCTTCTGATTGGCCGATACGTTATAGTCCAATATCTTTTGAATGGTTTGACATAGAGTGTCACGGGTGGTATCAAATGACTAAGTATCGAGCCCCTGACCCTCATTGGTGCAAATTAGCCCCGCCCCTTCTTCTGATTGGCTGATACGTTAAAGTCCAATATCTTTTGAATGGTTTGACATACAGAGACATGGGTGGTGTCAAATGACTAAGTATCGAGCCCCTGACCCTCATTGGTGCAAATTAGCCCCGCCCCTTCTTCTGATTGGCCGATACGTTATAGTCCAATATCTTTTGAATGGTTTGACATAGAGTGTCACGGGTGGTATCAAATGACTAAGTATCGAGCCCCTGACCCTCATTGGTGCAAATTAGCCCCGCCCCTTCTTCTGATTGGCTGATACGTTAAAGTCCAATATCTTTTGAATGGTTTGACATACAGAGACATGGGTGGTGTCAAATGACTAAGTATCGAGTCCCTGACCCTCATTGGTGCAAATTAGCCACGCCCCTTCTTCTGATTGGCCGATACGTTATAGTCCAATATCTTTTGAATGGTTTGACATACAGAGACATGGGTGGTGTCAAATGACTAAGTATCGAGTCCCTGACCCTCATTGGTGCAAATTAGCCCCGCCCCTTCTTCTGATTGGCCGATACGTTATAGTCCAATATCTTTTGAATGGTTTGACATACAGAGACATGGGTGGTGTCAAATGACTAAGTATCGAGTCCCTGACCCTCATTGGTGCAAATTAGCCCCGCCCCTTCTTCTGATTGGCCGATACGTTAAAGTCCAATATCTTTTGAATGGTTTGACATACAGACACATGGGTGGTGTCAAATGACTAAGTATCGAGTCCCTGACCCTCATTGGTGCAAATTAGCCCCGCCCCTTCTTCTGATTGGCCGATACGTTATAGTCCAATATCTTTTGAATGGTTTGACATAGAGAGTCATGGGTGGTGTCAAATGACCAAGTATCGAGTCCTTGACCTTCATGGGTGCATCCCGCGATCATCCGGCAGTAGTCCGTGGCACTTCAAAATTTCCCGGGAATTTTGTCTAGTTTATTATTATTATTCCATATTCTTCCGTATGAACTTCGGCGCGTAACTAGTTGCGCAGCTTTGAGAAAACTCAAAAAGTAAAAACGTAGAAACGTGCGCCTTAATCGGGAATCGATTGGTATGACTTTTATTAGCGATTGGCGAGCACGTTTTTGCGCAACGTGCACAAACGTGCACTTTTTGCCCCATCCGGAACGCATTGCGTCAACTTTGGGGCCTCACCACTCGCACACCGTTACTCGAAAAATTATGAACCGATTTAGAAAGTTGTAGGCCCTGAATTTAACTACATTCCTGTGGATTTTCAGAACGATGGCACGAATAGTTTTTGCACGAAGTGCAAAAACATTTCCAAATTTCCAAACTAATGGGGACCATGTATTTGTATGGGGCAGCATTTCACACTGTGTGTGGGATGAGGTTAAAAAAAAAAAAATCACCTTTTTTCTGAGTCACCTATCTTTCTCATACTTGCACGTAGAAAGGTCATTCAAACTTCAAAACGGAGGAAAACTTCTCTTCTCTCTCTAAACCCCGGACTGTTTTTTCCTAAAATGTACACTTTTCAAGATATGAGCGCTCAAGCGAGGACTGGAAATCACTTTTTTGTCAAATCTTCAGTGCGGTTCTAATTGATCAGAGTGCGAGAGACTTTAAAAAAATGATCATAATTTTTATTTGTAACTCGACCTCACGGCCAAACCGTAAAAGGTAGACAGATCATTTTTGGTCAGAATATAGACATAGGTTTTGTGATTCATAAAATGTGACTTTGACAGGCGTGGTGTGCACAAAATTTGAACGGGGAGACTAACAGCCATGCCAAATCCTGTCTTTCTCTCCATTGACTCCCATAATAAATAACGTTTTCTTCAAAAAAATCTCATTTTTGTTTTCGAATTGCCGTTACTAACACATTTTAAGGAATATCTGAATAAAATTAAGATTGTCAGAATCTTCCGGGTTCTGTCTCTCTCACGATGTCTTTGTTTTTCTGCTAGGAGCTACAGTTTGATTACAAGGTGAAGTTATTTGAGGCTTGTCAAATCCGAAGAACTAGCTGAGTCACTCCAATACAATATACACTACCATACTTCCGGGTCATGTGACCCAGAACTAGTCACATGACCCACTCAATGCAGACTTCATAATATTTTACCTTGGATAATGGAGGAATCTGAACCCTGACCTTTTGACCTTACATGATCCCCAGTCCTGCTGGGGACAGGTTCATGGGATATATATGTATATTATTATTATTATACATATAAATATTTACATTTGTATATTATATATACATATTAGCCCCGCCCCTTCTTCTGATTGGCCGATACGTTATAGTCCAATATCTTTTGAATGGTTTGACATAGAGACTCACAGGTGGTATCAAATGACTAAGTATCGAGCCCCTGACCCTCATTGGTGCAAATTAGCCCCGCCCCTTCTTCTGATTGGCTGATACGTTAAAGTCCAATATCTTTTGAATGGTTTGACATACAGAGACATGGGTGGTGTCAAATGACTAAGTATCGAGTCCCTGACCCTCATTGGTGCAAATTAGCCACGCCCCTTCTTCTGATTGGCCGATACGTTATAGTCCAATATCTTTTGAATGGTTTGACATACAGAGACATGGGTGGTGTCAAATGACTAAGTATCGAGTCCCTGACCCTCATTGGTGCAAATTAGCCACGCCCCTTCTTCTGATTGGCTGATACGTTAAAGTCCAATATCTTTTGAATGGTTTGACATACAGAGACATGGGTGGTGTCAAATGACTAAGTATCGAGTCCCTGACCCTCATTGGTGCAAATTAGCCCCGCCCCTTCTTCTGATTGGCTGATACGTTAAAGTCCAATATCTTTTGAATGGTTTGACATACAGAGACATGGGTGGTGTCAAATGACTAAGTATGGAGTCCCTCACCCTCATTGGTGCAAATTAGCCACGCCCCTTCTTCTGATTGGCCGATACGTTATAGTCCAATATCTTTTGAATGGTTTGACATACAGAGACATGGGTGGTGTCAAATGACCAAGTATCGAGTCCCTGACCCTCATTGGTGCAAATTAGCCCCGCCCCTTCTTCTGATTGGCTGATACGTTAAAGTCCAATATCTTTTGAATGGTTTGACATACAGAGACATGGGTGGTGTCAAATGACTAAGTATCGAGTCCCTGACCCTCATTGGTGCAAATTAGCCACGCCCCTTCTTCTGATTGGCCGATACGTTATAGTCCAATATCTTTTGAATGGTTTGACATACAGAGACATGGGTGGTGTCAAATGACTAAGTATCGAGTCCCTGACCCTCATTGGTGCAAATTAGCCACGCCCCTTCTTCTGATTGGCCGATACGTTATAGTCCAATATCTTTTGAATGGTTTGACATACAGAGACATGGGTGGTGTCAAATGACTAAGTATCGAGTCCCTGACCCTCATTGGTGCAAATTAGCCCCGCCCCTTCTTCTGATTGGCCGATACGTTAAAGTCCAATATCTTTTGAATGGTTTGACATACAGACACATGGGTGGTGTCAAATGACTAAGTATCGAGTCCCTGACCCTCATTGGTGCAAATTAGCCCCGCCCCTTCTTCTGATTGGCCGATACGTTATAGTCCAATATCTTTTGAATGGTTTGACATAGAGAGTCATGGGTGGTGTCAAATGACCAAGTATCGAGTCCTTGACCTTCATGGGTGCATCCCGCGATCATCCGGCAGTAGTCCGTGGCACTTCAAAATTTCCCGGGAATTTTGGTCTAGTTATTATTATTATTCCATATTCTTCCGTATGAACTTCGGCGCGTAACTAGTTGCGCAGCTTTGAGAAAACTCAAAAAGTAAAAACGTAGAAACGTGCGACTTAATCGGGACTTCATGGGAATGACTTTTATTAGCGATTGGCGTGCACGTTTTTGCGCAACGTGCACAAACGTGCGCTTTTTGCCCCATCGTGAACGCATTGCGTGAACTTTGGGGCCTCAACACTCGCACACCGTTACTCGAAAAATTATGAACCGATTTAGAAAGTTGTAGGCCCTGAATTTAACTACAGTCCTGTGGATTTTCAGAACGATGGCACGAATAGTTTTTGCACGAAGTGCAAAATCATTTCCAAATTTCCAAACTAATGGGGAAGATTTTCCCATGTATTTGTATGGGGCAGCATTTCACACTGTGGGTGTGAAATGTCCGGTGAAGGTTAAAAAAAAAAAAATATCACCTTTTTTCTGAGTCACCTATCTTTCTCATACTTGCACGTAGAAACGTCATTCAAACTTCAAAACGGAGGAAAACTTCTCTTCTCTCTCTAAACCCCGGACTGTTTTTTCCTAAAATGTACACTTTTCAAGATATGAGCCTTCAAGCGAGGACTAAAAAACCCCCTTTTTCAAATCTAGAGTGGAGCTTCGAATTGATCAGAGTGAGCAGAACCCTGAAAAAATGACCATAATTTTTATTTGTAACTCGACCTCACGGCCGAACCGTAAAAGCTGGACAGATAATTTTTGGTCAGAATGTAGACATACATTTTGGTATTCTTAAAATGTGACTTTGACAGGCGTGGTGTGCACAAAATTTAAACGGGGAGACTAAGAGCCATGCCAATTCCTGTCTCGCTGTCCATTCACTGCAATGTTAAAATAAAATTTCTTCAAAAAAATCTCATTTTTGTTTTCGAATTGCCGTTACTAACACATTTTAAGGAATATCTGAATAAAATTAAGATTGTCAGAATCTTCCGGGTTCTGTCTCTCTCACGATGTCTTTGTTTTTCTGCTAGGAGCTACAGTTTGATTACAAGGTGAAGTTATTTGAGGCTTGTCAAATCCGAAGAACTAGCTGAGTCATTCCAATACAATATACACTACCATACTTCCGGGTCATGTGACCCAGAACTAGTCACATGACCCACTCAATGCAGACTTCATAATACTTTACCTTGGATAATGGAGGAATCTGAACCCTGACCTTACATGATCCCCAGTCCTGCTGGGGACAGGTTCATGGGATATATATGTATATTATTATTATTATACATATAAATATTTACATTTGTATATTATATATACATATTAGCCCCGCCCCTTCTTCTGATTGGCCGATACGTTATAGTCCAATATCTTTTGAATGGTTTGACATAGAGAGTCACGGGTGGTATCAAATGACTAAGTATCGAGCCCCTGACCCTCATTGGTGCAAATTAGCCACGCCCCTTCTTCTGATTGGCTGATACGTTAAAGTCCAATATCTTTTGAATGGTTTGACGTACAGAGACATGGGTGGTGTCAAATGACTAAGTATCGAGTCCCTGACCCTCATTGGTGCAAATTAGCCACGCCCCTTCTTCTGATTGGCCGATACGTTATAGTCCAATATCTTTTGAATGGTTTGACATACAGAGACATGGGTGGTGTCAAATGACTAAGTATCGAGTCCCTGACCCTCATTGGTGCAAATTAGCCACGCCCCTTCTTCTGATTGGCTGATACGTTAAAGTCCAATATCTTTTGAATGGTTTGACATACAGAGACATGGGTGGTGTCAAATGACTAAGTATCGAGTCCCTGACCCTCATTGGTGCAAATTAGCCCCGCCCCTTCTTCTGATTGGCTGATACGTTAAAGTCCAATATCTTTTGAATGGTTTGACATAGAGAGTCATGGGTGGTGTCAAATGACTAAGTATCGAGTCCTTGACCTTCATGGGTGCATCCCGCGATCATCCGGCAGTAGTCCGTGGCACTTCAAAATTTCCCGGGAATTTTGGTCTAGTTAGTGCCACGGCTGCGCCACGTGGCACTCCTCCTCCATTGAGATGCGCAAGCTCAATGGAGGAGGAGTGCCTCGTGCGCAGCACGAGGCACTCATACTATTGCTCAGGCTTATTATTATTAGTGCCACGGCTGCGCCACGTGGCACGCCTCCTCCATTGAGATGCGCAAGCTCAATGGAGGAGGAGTGCCTCGTGCGCAGCACGAGGCACTAATACTATTGCTCAGGCTTATTATTTATTATTATTTATTCCATATTCTTCCGTATAAACTTCGGCGCGTAACTAGTCGCACAGCTTTGAGAAAACTCAAAAAGTAAAAACGTAGAAACGTGCGACTTAATCGGGAATCAATTGGTATGACTTTTATAAGCGATTGGCGTGCACGTTTTTGCGCAACGTGCACAAACGTGCGCTTTTTGCCCCATCCGGAACGCATTGCGTGAACTTTGGGGCCTCACCACTCGCATACCGTTACTCGAAAAATTCTGAACCGATTTAGAAAGTTGTAGGCCCTGAATTTAACTACAGTCCTCTTGATTTTCAGAACGATGGCACGAATAGTTTTTGCACGAAGTGCAAAAACATTTCCAAATTTCCAAACTAATGGGGAACTGTTTTCCCATGCATTTCAATGGCGCCATTCAAAGCGGATGGGAAAATGTTGAGAAAAAAAAGACAAAATTCACCTTTTTTCCAAGTCACGTATCTTTCTCATACTTGCACGTAGAAACGTCATTCAAACTTCAAAACGGAGGAAAACTTCTCTTCTCTCTCTAAACCCCGGACTGTTTTTTCCTAAAATGTACACTTTTCAAGATATGAGCCTTCAAGCGAGGACTAAAAAACCCCCTTTTTCAAATCTAGAGTGGAGGTTTTAATTGATCAGAGTGAGCAGAACCCTGAAAAAATGACCATAATTTTTATTTGTAACTCGACCTCACGGCCGAACCGTAAAAGCTGGACAGATAATTTTTGGTCAGAATGTAGACATACATTTTGGTATTCTTAAAATGTGACTTTGACAGGCGTGGTGTGCACAAAATGTAAACGGGGAGACTAAGAGCCATGCCAATTCCTGTCTCTCTCTTCATTCACTGCAATGTTAAAAAAAAATTTCTTCAAAAAAATCTCATTTTTGTTTTCGAATTGCCGTTACTAACACATTTTAAGGAATATCTGAATAAAATTAAGATTGTCAGAATCTTCCGGGTTCTGTCTCTCTCACGATGTCTTTGTTTTTCTGCTAGGAGCTACAGTTTGATTACAAGGTGAAGTTATTTGAGGCTTGTCAAATCCGAAGAACTAGCTGAGTCATTCCAATACAATATACACTACCATACTTCCGGGTCATGTGACCCAGAACTAGTCACATGACCCACTCAATGCAGACTTCATAATACTTTACCTTGGATAATGGAGGAATCTGAACCCTGACCTTTTGACCTTACATGATCCCCAGTCCTGCTGGGGACAGGTTCATGGGATATATATGTATATTATTATTATTATACATATAAATATTTACATTTGTATATTATATATACATATTAGCCCCGCCCCTTCTTCTGATTGGCCGATACGTTATAGTCCAATATCTTTTGAATGGTTTGACATAGAGACTCACGGGTGGTATCAAATGACTAAGTATCGAGCCCCTGACCCTCATTGGTGCAAATTAGCCCCGCCCCTTCTTCTGATTGGCTGATACGTTAAAGTCCAATATCTTTTGAATGGTTTGACATACAGAGACATGGGTGGTGTCAAATGACTAAGTATCGAGTCCCTGACCCTCATTGGTGCAAATTAGCCCCGCCCCTTCTTCTGATTGGCCGATACGTTATAGTCCAATATCTTTTGAATGGTTTGACATACAGAGACATGGGTGGTGTCAAATGACTAAGTATCGAGTCCCTGACCCTCATTGGTGCAAATTAGCCACGCCCCTTCTTCTGATTGGCTGATACGTTAAAGTCCAATATCTTTTGAATGGTTTGACATACAGAGACATGGGTGGTGTCAAATGACTAAGTATCGAGTCCCTGACCCTCATTGGTGCAAATTAGCCCCGCCCCTTCTTCTGATTGGCTGATACGTTAAAGTCCAATATCTTTTGAATGGTTTGACATACAGAGACATGGGTGGTGTCAAATGACTAAGTATGGAGTCCCTGACCCTCATTGGTGCAAATTAGCCACGCCCCTTCCTCTGATTGGCCGATACGTTATAGTCCAATATCTTTTGAATGGTTTGACATACAGAGACATGGGTGGTGTCAAATGACCAAGTATCGAGTCCCTGACACTCATTGGTGCAAATTAGCCACGCCCCTTCTTCTGATTGGCTGATACGTTAAAGTCCAATATCTTTTGAATGGTTTGACATACAGAGACATGGGTGGTGTCAAATGACTAAGTATCGAGTCCCTGACCCTCATTGGTGCAAATTAGCCCCGCCCCTTCTTCTGATTGGCCGATACGTTATAGTCCAATATCTTTTGAATGGTTTGACATAGAGAGTCATGGGTGGTGTCAAATGACCAAGTATCGAGTCCTTGACCTTCATGGGTGCATCCCGCGATCATCCGGCAGTAGTCCGTGGCACTTCAAAATTTCCCGGGAATTTTGGTCTAGTTAGTGCCACGGCTGCGCCACGTGGCACGCCTCCTCCATTGAGATGCGCAAGCTCAATGGAGGAGGAGTGCCTCGTGCGCAGCACGAGGCACTAATACTATTGCTCAGGCTTATTATTTATTATTATTTATTCCATATTCTTCCGTATAAACTTCGGCGCGTAACTAGTCGCACAGCTTTGAGAAAACTCAAAAAGTAAAAACGTAGAAACGTGCGACTTAATCGGGAATCAATTGGTATGACTTTTATAAGCGATTGGCGTGCACGTTTTTGCGCAACGTGCACAAACGTGCGCTTTTTGCCCCATCCGGAACGCATTGCGTGAACTTTGGGGCCTCACCACTCGCACACCGTTACTCGAAAAATTCTGAACCGATTTAGAAAGTTGTAGGCCCTGAATTTAACTACAGTCCTGTGGATTTTCAGAACGATGGCAAGAATAGTTTTTGCACGAAGTGCAAAAACATTTCCAAATTTCCAAACTAATGGGGAAGATTTTCCCATGCATTTCAATGGCGCCATTATAAGCGGATGGGAAAATGTTGAGAAAAAAAAGACAAAATTCACCTTTTTTCCGAGTCACGTATCTTTCTCATACTTGGACGTAGAAACGTCATTCAGACTTCAAAACGGAGGAAAACTTCTCTTCTCTCTCCAAACCCCGGACTGTTTTTTCCTAAAATGTACACTTTTCAAGATATGAGCGCTCAAGCGAGGACTGGAAATCACTTTTTTGTCAAATCTACAGTGCGGTTCTAATTGATCAGAGTGCGAGAGACTTTGAAAAAATGACCATAATTTTATTTGTAACTTGAGCTCACGGCCGAACCGTAAAAGCTAGAAAGATAATCTTTGGTCAGAATATAGACATAGGTGTTGTGATTTATAAAATGTGACTTTGACAGGCGTGGTGTGCACAAAATTTGACCGGGGGGCCCAACAGACACGCCAAATCCTGTCTTTCTCTCCATTGACTCCCATGTTAAATAACGTTTTCTTCAAAAAAATCTCATTTTTGTTTTCGAATTGCCGTTACTAACACATTTTAAGGAATATCTGAATAAAATTAAGATTGTCAGAATCTTCCGGGTTCTGTCTCTCTCACGATGTCTTTGTTTTTCTGCTAGGAGCTACAGTTTGATTACAAGGTGAAGTTATTTGAGGCTTGTCAAATCCGAAGAACTAGCTGAGTCATTCCAATACAATATACACTACCATACTTCCGGGTCATGTGACCCAGAACTAGTCACATGACCCACTCAATGCAGACTTCATAATACTTTACCTTGGATAATGGAGGAATCTGAACCCTGACCTTTTGACCTTACATGATCCCCAGTCCTGCTGGGGACAGGTTCATGGGATATATATGTATATTATTATTATTATACATATAAATATTTACATTTGTATATTATATATACATATTAGCCCCGCCCCTTCTTCTGATTGGCCGATACGTTATAGTCCAATATCTTTTGAATGGTTTGACATAGAGACTCACGGGTGGTATCAAATGACTAAGTATCGAGCCCCTGACCCTCATTGGTGCAAATTAGCCCCGCCCCTTCTTCTGATTGGCTGATACGTTAAAGTCCAATATCTTTTGAATGGTTTGACATACAGAGACATGGGTGGTGTCAAATGACTAAGTATCGAGTCCCTGACCCTCATTGGTGCAAATTAGCCACGCCCCTTCTTCTGATTGGCCGATACGTTATAGTCCAATATCTTTTGAATGGTTTGACATACAGAGACATGGGTGGTGTCAAGTGACTAAGTATCGAGTCCCTGACCCTCATTGGTGCAAATTAGCCACGCCCCTTCTTCTGATTGGCTGATACGTTAAAGTCCAATATCTTTTGAATGGTTTGACATACAGAGACATGGGTGGTGTCAAATGACTAAGTATCGAGTCCCTGACCCTCATTGGTGCAAATTAGCCACGCCCCTTCTTCTGATTGGCCGATACGTTATAGTCCAATATCTTTTGAATGGTTTGACATACAGAGACATGGGTGGTGTCAAATGACCAAGTATCGAGTCCCTGACCCTCATTGGTGCAAATTAGCCACGCCCCTTCTTCTGATTGGCTGATACGTTAAAGTCCAATATCTTTTGAATGGTTTGACATACAGAGACATGGGTGGTGTCAAATGACTAAGTATCGAGTCCCTGACCCTCATTGGTGCAAATTAGCCACGCCCCTTCTTCTGATTGGCCGATACGTTATAGTCCAATATCTTTTGAATGGTTTGACATAGAGAGTCATGGGTGGTGTCAAATGACTAAGTATCGAGTCCTTGACCTTCATGGGTGCATCCCGCGATCATCCGGCAGTAGTCCGTGGCACTTCAAAATTTCCCGGGAATTTTGGTCTAGTTATTATATATTCTTCCGTAAAAACTTCGGCGCGTAACTAGTCCCGCAGCTTTGAGAAAACGCGAAAAGTAAAAACGTAGAAACGTGCGCCTTACTCGGGAATCGATTGGTATGACTTTTATTAGCGATTGGCGTGCACGTTTTTGCGCAACGTGCACAAACGTGCGCTTTTTGCCCCATCCGGAACGCATTGCGTGAAGTTTGGGGCCTCACCACTCGCACACCGTTACTCGAAAAATTATGAACCGATTTAGAAAGTTGTAGGCCCTGAATTTAACTACAGTCCTGTGGATTTTCAGAACGATGGCACGAATAGTTTTTGCACGAAGTGCAAAAACATTTCCAAATTTCCAAACTAATGGGGAGATTTTCCCATGTATTTGTATGGGGCAGCATTTCACACTGTGCGTGGGAGGAGGTTAAAAAAAAAAAAAAACACCTTTTTTCTGAGTCACGTATCTTTCTCATACTTGCACGTAGAAACGTCATTCAAACTTCAAAACGGAGGAAAACTTCTCTTCTCTCTCCAAACCCGAAACAGTTTTTTCCTAAAATGTACACTTTTCAAGATATGAGCCCTCAAGCGAGGTCTGGAAATCACTTTTTTTCAAATCTAGAGCACGGCAGTCAGTTTGCTAGAGTGTAGTTACACTGAAAAAAAAACATGATATCTTATTTGTAACTCGAGGTCACGGCCAAACCGTAAAAGGTAGACAGATCATTTTTGGTCAGAATATAGACATAGGTGTTGTGATTTATAAAATGTGACTTTGACAGGCCTGGTGTGCACAAAATTTTAACGGGGGGCCAAACAGACGCGCCAATTCCTGTCTCGCTGTTCATTGACTCCCATGTTAAAAAACATTTTCTTAAAAAAAATCTCATTTTTGTTTTCGAATTGCCGTTACTAACACATTTTAAGGAATATCTGAATGAAAATAAGATTGACAGAATGTTCTGGGTTCTCTGTCTCTCACGATGTTTTCATATTTCTGCTAAGAGCTACGGTTTGACCGCAAAGTGGAGTGATTTGAGGTTTGTCACAACCGAAAATCTAGCTGTCATTCCCGCTCCCTCTGTATCAGGTTCTTGTTGCCCCTAACAACCAGAGCACAGCTGTGCTGATTAGACTGACCCAGACCTGGTCACATGACACAGTCATTACAGACTTCATGTAATATAACCTGGAAAATGGAGGAATCTGAACCCTGACCTTTTGACCTTACATGATCCCCAGTCCTGCTGGGAACAGGTTCATTGGATATAAATGTATATTATTATTATTATACATATAAATATTTACATTTGTATATTATATATACAAATTAGCCCCGCCCCTTCTTCTGATTGGCCGATACGTTATAGTCCAATATCTTTTGAATGGTTTGACATACAGAGAAATGGGTGGTGTCAAATGACTAAGTATCGAGTCCCTGACCCTCATTGGTGCAAATTAGCCACGCCCCTTCTTCTGATTGGCTGATACGTTAAAGTCCAATATCTTTTGAATGGTTTGACATACAGAGACATGGGTGGTGTCAAATGACTAAGTATCGAGTCCCTGACCCTCATTGGTGCAAATTAGCCACGCCCCTTCTTCTGATTGGCTGATACGTTAAAGTCCAATATCTTTTGAATGGTTTGACATACAGAGGCATGGGTGGTGTCAAATGACTAAGTATGGAGTCCCTGACCCTCATTGGTGCAAATTAGCCCCGCCCCTTATTCTGATTGGCTGATACGTTAAAGTCCAATATCTTTTGAATGGTTTGACATACAGAGACATGGGTGGTGTCAAATGACTAAGTATCGAGTCCCTCACCCTCATTGGTGCAAATTAGCCCCGCCCCTTCTTCTGATTGGCTGATACGTTAAAGTCCAATATCTTTTGAATGGTTTGACATACAGAGCCATGGGTGGTGTCAAATGACTAAGTATGGAGTCCCTGACCCTCATTGGTGCAAATTAGCCACGCCCCTTCTTCTGATTGGCCGATACGTTATAGTCCAATATCTTTTGAATGGGTGTACATACAGAGACATGGGTGGTGTCAAATGACTAAGTATCGAGTCCCTGACCCTCATTGGTGCAAATTAGCCACGCCCCTTCTTCTGATTGGCTGATACGTTAAAGTCCAATATCTTTTGAATGGTTTGACATACAGAGACATGGGTGGTGTCAAATGACTAAGTATCGAGTCCCTGACCCTCATTGGTGCAAATTAGCCCCGCCCCTTCTTCTGATTGGCCGATACGTTATAGTCCAATATCTTTTGAATGGTTTGACATAGAGAGTCATGGGTGGTGTCAAATGACTAAGTATCGAGTCCTTGACCTTCATGGGTGCATCCCGCGATCATCCGGCAGTAGTCCGTGGCACTTCAAAATTTCCCGGGAATTTTGGTCTAGTTATTATTATTATTCCATATTCTTCCGTATGAACTTCGGCGCGTAACTAGTTGCGCAGCTTTGAGAAAACTCAAAAAGTAAAAACGTAGAAACGTGCGACTTAATCGGGACTTCATGGGAATGACTTTTATTAGCGATTGGCGTGCACGTTTTTGCGCAACGTGCACAAACGTGCGCTTTTTGCCCCATCGTGAACGCATTGCGTGAACTTTGGGGCCTCAACACTCGCACACCGTTACTCGAAAAATTATGAACCGATTTAGAAAGTTGTAGGCCCTGAATTTAACTACAGTCCTGTGGATTTTCAGAACGATGGCACGAATAGTTTTTGCACGAAGTGCAAAAACATTTCCAAATTTCCAAACTAATGGGGAAGATTTTCCCATGTATTTGTATGGGGCAGCATTTCACACTGTGGGTGTGAAATGTCCGGTGAAGGTTAAAAAAAAAAAAAAATCACCTTTTTTCTGAGTCACCTATCTTTCTCATACTTGCACGTAGAAACGTCATTCAAACTTCAAAACGGAGGAAAACTTCTCTTCTCTCTCTAAACCCCAGACTGTTTTTTCCTAAAATGTACACTTTTCAAGATATGAGCCTTCAAGCGAGGACTAAAAAACCCCCTTTTTCAAATCTAGAGTGTAGGTTCTAATTGATCAGAGTGAGCAGAACCCTGAAAAAATGACCATAATTTTTATTTGTAACTCGACCTCACGGCCGAACCGTAAAAGCTGGACAGATAATTTTTGGTCAGAATGTAGACATACATTTTGGTATTCTTAAAATGTGACTTTGACAGGCGTGGTGTGCACAAAATTTAAACGGGGAGACTAAGAGCCATGCCAATTCCTGTCTCTCTCTCCATTCACTGCAATGTTAAAAAAAAATTTCTTCAAAAAAATCTCATTTTTGTTTTCGAATTGCCGTTAATAACACATTTTAAGGAATATCTGAATAAAATTAAGATTGTCAGAATCTTCCGGGTTCTGTCTCTCTCACGATGTCTTTGTTTTTCTGCTAGGAGTTACAGTTTGATTACAAGGTGAAGTTATTTGAGGCTTGTCAAATCCCAAAAACTAGCTGAGTCATTCCAATACAATATACACTACCATACTTCCGGGTCATGTGACCCAGAACTAGTCACATGACCCACTCATTGCAGACTTCATAATACTTTACCTTGGATAATGGAGGAATCTGAACCCTGACCTTACATGATCCCCAGTCCTGCTGGGGACAGGTTCATGGGATATATATGTATATTATTAATATTATTATACATATAAATATTTACATTTGTATATTATATATACATATTAGCCCCGCCCCTTCTTCTGATTGGCCGATACGTTATAGTCCAATATCTTTTGAATGGTTTGACATACAGAGACATGGGTGGTGTCAAATGACTAAGTATCGAGTCCCTGACCCTCATTGGTGCAAATTAGCCACGCCCCTTCTTCTGATTGGCTGATACGTTAAAGTCCAATATCTTTTGAATGGTTTGACATACAGAGACATGGGTGGTGTCAAATGACTAAGTATCGAGTCCCTGACCCTCATTGGTGCAAATTAGCCCCGCCCCTTCTTCTGATTGGCTGATACGTTAAAGTCCAATATCTTTTGAATGGTTTGACATACAGAGACATGGGTGGTGTCAAATGACTAAGTATGGAGTCCCTCACCCTCATTGGTGCAAATTAGCCACGCCCCTTCTTCTGATTGGCCGATACGTTATAGTCCAATATCTTTTGAATGGTTTGACATACAGAGACATGGGTGGTGTCAAATGACCAAGTATCGAGTCCCTGACCCTCATTGGTGCAAATTAGCCACGCCCCTTCTTCTGATTGGCTGATACGTTAAAGTCCAATATCTTTTGAATGGTTTGACATACAGAGACATGGGTGGTGTCAAATGACTAAGTATCGAGTCCCTGACCCTCATTGGTGCAAATTAGCCACGCCCCTTCTTCTGATTGGCCGATACGTTATAGTCCAATATCTTTTGAATGGTTTGACATAGAGAGTCATGGGTGGTGTCAAATGACCAAGTATCGAGTCCTTGACCTTCATGGGTGCATCCCGCGATCATCCGGCAGTAGTCCGTGGCACTTCAAAATTTCCCGGGAATTTTGTCTAGTTAGTGCCACGGCTGCGCCACGTGGCACGCCTCCTCCATTGAGCTGCGCAAGCTCAATGGAGGAGGAGTGCCTCGTGCGCAGCACGAGGCACTCATACTATTGCTCAGGCTTATTATTATTCCATATTCTTCCGTAAAAACTTCGGCGCGTAACTTGTCCCGCAGCTTTGAGAAAACGCGAAAAATAAAAACGTAGAAACGTGCGCCTTAATCGGGAATCGATGGGTATGACTTTTATAAGCAATTGGCGTGAACGTTTTTGCGCAACGTGCACAAACGTGCGCTTTTTGCCCCATCCGGAACGCATTGCGAGAAGTTTGGGGCCTCACCACTCGCACACCGTTGCTCGAAAAATTCTGAACCGATTTAGAAAGTTGTAGACCCTGAATTTAACTACAGTCCTGTGGATTTTCAGAGCGATGGCACAAATAGTTTTTGCACGAAGTGCAAAAACATTTCCAAATTTCCAAACTAATGGGGAACTGTTTTCCCATGCATTTCAATGGCGCCATTCAAAGCGGATGGGAAAATGTTGAGAAAAAAAAGACAAAATTCACTTTTTTCCAAGTCACGTATCTTTCTCATACTTGCACGTAGAAACGTCATTCAAACTTCAAAACGGAGGAAAACTTCTCTTCTCTCTCCAAACCCGAAACTGTTTTTTCCTAAGATGTACACTTTTCAAGATATAAGCGCTCAAGCGAGGACTGGAAATCACTTTTTTGTCAAATCTTCAGTGCGGTTCTAATTGATCAGAGTGCGAGAGACTTTAAAAAAATGATCATAATTTTTATTTGTAACTCGACCTCACGGCCAAACCGTAAAAGGTAGACAGATCATTTTTGGTCAGAATATAGACATAGGTGTTGTGATTTATAAAATGTGACTTTGACAGGCGTGGTGTGCACAAAATTTTAACGGGGGGCCCAACAGACGCGCCAATTCCTGTCTCGCTGTTCATTGACTCCCATGTTAAAAAACATTTTCTTAAAAAAAATCTCATTTTTGTTTTCGAATTGCCGTTACTAACACATTTTAAGGAATATCTGAATGAAAGTAAGATTGACAGAATGTTCTGGGTTCTCTGTCTCTCACGATGTTTTCATATTTCTGCTAAGAGCTACGGTTTGACCGCAAAGTGGAGTGATTTGAGGTTTGTCACAACCGAAAATCTAGCTGTCATTCCCGCTCCCTCTGTATCAGGTTCTTGTTGCCCCTAACAACCAGAGCACAGCTGTGCTGATTAGACTGACCCAGACCTGGTCACATGACACAGTCATTACAGACTTCATGTAATATAACCTGGAAAATGGAGGAATCTGAACCCTGACCTTTTGACCTTACATGATCCCCAGTCCTGCTGGGAACAGGTTCATTGGATATATATGTATATTATTATTATTATACATATAAATATTTACATTTGTATATTATATATACATATTACCCCCGCCCCTTCTTCTGATTGGCCGATACGTTATAGTCCAATATCTTTTGAATGGTTTGACATACAGAGTAATGGGTGGTGTCAAATGACTAAGTATCGAGTCCCTGACCCTCATTGGTGCAAATTAGCCCCGCCCCTTCTTCTGATTGGCCGATACGTTATAGTCCAATATCTTTTGAATGGTTTGACATAGAGAGTAATGGGTGGTGTCAAATGACTAAGTATCGAGTCCCTGACCCTCATTGGTGCAAATTAGCCACGCCCCTTCTTCTGATTGGCTGATACGTTAAAGTCCAATATCTTTTGAATGGTTTGACATACAGAGACATGGGTGGTGTCAAATGACTTAGTATCGAGTCCCTGACCCTCATTGGTGCAAATTAGCCCCGCCCCTTCTTCTGATTGGCTGATACGTTAAAGTCCAATATCTTTTGAATGGTTTGACATACAGAGACATGGGTGGTGTCAAATGACTAAGTATGGAGTCCCTGACCCTCATTGGTGCAAATTAGCCCCGCCCCTTCTTCTGATTGGCTGATACGTTAAAGTCCAATATCTTTTGAATGGTTTGACATACAGAGACATGGGTGGTGTCAAATGACTAAGTATGGAGTCCCTGACCCTCATTGGTGCAAATTCGCCACGCCCCTTCTTCTGATTGGCCGAAACGTTATAGTCCAATATCTTTTGAATGGTTTGACATACAGAGACATGGGTGGTGTCAAATGACTAAGTATCGAGTCCCTGACCCTCATTGATGCAAATTAGCCACGCCCCTTCTTCTGATTGGCTGATACGTTAAAGTCCAATATCTTTTGAATGGTTTGACATACAGAGACATGCGTGGTGTCAAATGACTAAGTATCGAGTCCCTGACCCTCATTGGTGCAAATTAGCCCCGCCCCTTCTTCTGATTGGCCGATACGTTATAGTCCAATATCTTTTGAATGGTTTGACATAGAGAGTCATGGGTGGTGTCAAATGACTAAGTATCGAGTCCTTGACCTTCATGGGTGCATCCCGCGATCATCCGGCAGTAGTCCGTGGCACTTCAAAATTTCCCGGGAATTTTGGTCTAGTTATTATTATTATTCCATATTCTTCCGTATGAACTTCGGCGCGTAACTAGTTGCGCAGCTTTGAGAAAACTCAAAAAGTAAAAACGTAGAAACGTGCGACTTAATCGGGACTTCATGGGAATGACTTTTATTAGCGATTGGCGTGCACGTTTTTGCGCAACGTGCACAAACGTGCGCTTTTTGCCCCATCGTGAACGCATTGCGTGAACTTTGGGGCCTCAACACTCGCACACCGTTACTCGAAAAATTATGAACCGATTTAGAAAGTTGTAGGCCCTGAATTTAACTACAGTCCTGTGGATTTTCAGAACTATGGCACGAATAGTTTTTGCACGAAGTGCAAAAACATTTCCAAATTTCCAAACTAATGGGGAAGATTTTCCCATGTATTTGTATGGGGCAGCATTTCACACTGTGGGTGTGAAATGTCCGGTGAAGGTTAAAAAAAAAAAAAAATCACCTTTTTTCTGAGTCACCTATCTTTCTCATACTTGCACGTAGAAACGTCATTCAAACTTCAAAACGGAGGAAAACTTCTCTTCTCTCTCTAAACCCCAGACTGTTTTTTCCTAAAATGTACACTTTTCAAGATATGAGCCTTCAAGCGAGGACTAAAAAACCCCCTTTTTCAAATCTAGAGTGTAGGTTCTAATTGATCAGAGTGAGCAGAACCCTGAAAAAATGACCATAATTTTTATTTGTAACTCGACCTCACGGCCGAACCGTAAAAGCTGGACAGATAATTTTTGGTCAGAATGTAGACATACATTTTGGTATTCTTAAAATGTGACTTTGACAGGCGTGGTGTGCACAAAATTTAAACGGGGAGACTAAGAGCCATGCCAATTCCTGTCTCTCTCTCCATTCACTGCAATGTTAAAAAAAAATTTCTTCAAAAAAATCTCATTTTTGTTTTCGAATTGCCGTTAATAACACATTTTAAGGAATATCTGAATAAAATTAAGATTGTCAGAATCTTCCGGGTTCTGTCTCTCTCACGATGTCTTTGTTTTTCTGCTAGGAGTTACAGTTTGATTACAAGGTGAAGTTATTTGAGGCTTGTCAAATCCCAAAAACTAGCTGAGTCATTCCAATACAATATACACTACCATACTTCCGGGTCATGTGACCCAGAACTAGTCACATGACCCACTCATTGCAGACTTCATAATACTTTACCTTGGATAATGGAGGAATCTGAACCCTGACCTTACATGATCCCCAGTCCTGCTGGGGACAGGTTCATGGGATATATATGTATATTATTAATATTATTATACATATAAATATTTACATTTGTATATTATATATACATATTAGCCACGCCCCTTCTTCTGATTGGCCGATACGTTATAGTCCAATATCTTTTGAATGGTTTGACATACAGAGACATGGGTGGTGTCAAATGACTAAGTATCGAGTCCCTGACCCTCATTGGTGCAAATTAGCCACGCCCCTTCTTCTGATTGGCTGATACGTTAAAGTCCAATATCTTTTGAATGGTTTGACATACAGAGACATGGGTGGTGTCAAATGACTAAGTATCGAGTCCCTGACCCTCATTGGTGCAAATTAGCCCCGCCCCTTCTTCTGATTGGCTGATACGTTAAAGTCCAATATCTTTTGAATGGTTTGACATACAGAGACATGGGTGGTGTCAAATGACTAAGTATGGAGTCCCTCACCCTCATTGGTGCAAATTAGCCACGCCCCTTCTTCTGATTGGCCGATACGTTATAGTCCAATATCTTTTGAATGGTTTGACATACAGAGACATGGGTGGTGTCAAATGACCAAGTATCGAGTCCCTGACCCTCATTGGTGCAAATTAGCCACGCCCCTTCTTCTGATTGGCTGATACGTTAAAGTCCAATATCTTTTGAATGGTTTGACATACAGAGACATGGGTGGTGTCAAATGACTAAGTATCGAGTCCCTGACCCTCATTGGTGCAAATTAGCCACGCCCCTTCTTCTGATTGGCCGATACGTTATAGTCCAATATCTTTTGAATGGTTTGACATAGAGAGTCATGGGTGGTGTCAAATGACCAAGTATCGAGTCCTTGACCTTCATGGGTGCATCCCGCGATCATCCGGCAGTAGTCCGTGGCACTTCAAAATTTCCCGGGAATTTTGTCTAGTTTATTAGTGCCACGGCTGCGCCACGTGGCACTCCTCCTCCATTGAGCTGCGCAATGGAGGAGGAGTGCCTCGTGCGCAGCACGAGGCACTCTTACTATTGCTCAGGCTTATTATTTATTATATATTCTTCCGTAAAAACTTCGGCGCGTAACTAGTCCCACAGCTTTGAGAAAACGCAAAAAGTAAAAACGTAGAAACGTGCGCCTTAATCGGGAATCGATGGGTATGACTTTTATAAGCAATTGGCGTGCACGTTTTTGCGCAACGTGCACAAACGTGCGCTTTTTGCCCCATCCGGAACGCATTGCGTGAACTTTGGGGCCTCACCACTCGCACACCGTTACTCGAAAAATTCTGAACCGATTTAGAAAGTTGTAGGCCCTGAATTTAACTACAGTCCTGTGGATTTTCAGAACGATGGCACGAATAGTTTTTGCACGAAGTGCAAAAACATTTCCAAATTTCCAAACTAATGGGGAAGATTTTCCCATGCATTTCAATGGCGCCATTATAAGCGGATGGGAAAATGTTGAGAAAAAAAAGACAAAATTCACCTTTTTTCCGAGTCACGTATCTTTCTCATACTTGGACGTAGAAACGTCATTCAAACTTCAAAACGGAGGAAAACTTCTCTTCTCTCTCCAAACCCCGGACTGTTTTTTCCTAAAATGTACACTTTTCAAGATATGAGCCCTCAAGCGAGGTCTGGAAATCACTTTTTTTCAAATCTAGAGCACGGGAGTCAGTTTGCTAGAGTGTAGTTACACTGAAAAAAAAACATGATTTCTTATTTGTAACTCGAGGTCACGGCCAAACCGTAAAAGGTAGACAGATCATTTTTGGTCAGAATATAGACATAGGTGTTGTGATTTATAAAATGTGACTTTCACAGGCGTGGTGTGCACAAAATTTTAACGGTGGAGCCAACAGACACGCCAATTCCTGTCTGTCTCTTCATTGACTCCCATGTTAAATGAAGTTTTCTTAAAAAAAATCTCATTTTTGTTTTCGAATTGCCGTTACTAACACATTTTAAGGAATATCTGAATAAAATTAAGATTGTCAGAATCTTCCGGGTTCTGTCTCTCTCACGATGTCTTTGTTTTTCTGATAGGAGCTACAGTTTGATTACAAGGTGAAGTTATTTGAGGCTTGTCAAATCCAAAAAACTAGCTGAGTCATTCCAATACAATATACACTACCATACTTCCGGGTCATGTGACCCAGAACTGGTCACATGACACATCAATGCAGACTTCATAATACTTTACCTTGGATAATGGAGGAATCTGAACCCTGACCTTACATGATCCCCATTTTATTTTTATAGGATGTTAGTGTTATTATGGGATGGCAGGTGTTTTTATAGGATGTTAGTGTTATTATGGGATGTCAGGTGTTTTTATAGGATGTTAGTGTTATTATGGGATGTCAGGTGTTTTTATAGGATGTTAGTGTTATTATGGGATGTCAGGTGTTTTTATAGAATGTTAGTGTTATTATGGGATGGCAGGTGTTTTTATAGGATCTTAGTGTTATTATGGGATGGCAGGTGTTCGGTTAGCAATCCCGTTAGCGGCTCGGTTAGCGGTCCCGTTAGCGGTCCCGTTAGCGGTTCAGTTAGCGATTCAGTTAGCGATCCCGTTAGCGGTCCTGTTAGCGGTTCCGCTAGCGGTTGTTAGCGATCCCGTTAGCGGCTCGGTTAGCGATCCCGTTAGCGGTCCCGTTAGCGGTTCTGTTAGCGGTTCTGTTAGCGGTCCCGTTAGCGGTTCCGTTAGCGGTTTTTAGCGGTCCCGTTAGCGATCCCATTAGCGGCTCGGTTAGCGGTCCCGTTAGCGATCCCTTTAGCGTTCCCGTTAGCAGTCCCGTTAGCGGTTCAGTTAGCGATCCCGTTAGCGGTTCAGTTAGCGATCCCGTTAGCAATCCCGTTAGCGGTCCCGTTAGCGGTCCCGTTAGCGATCCTGTTAGCGGTCCTGTTAGCGGTCCTGTTAGCGGTTGTTAGCGGTCCCGTTAGCGATCCTGTTAGCGGTCCTGTTAGCGGTCCCGTTAGCGGTCCTGTTAGCGGTCCCGTTAGCGGTCCCGTTAGCGGTCCCGTTAGCGATCCCATTAGCGGTCCCGTTAGCGGTCCCGTTAGCTTTCTCGTTAGCGGTCCCGTTAGCGGTTCAGTTAGCGATCCCGTTAGCGGTCCCGTTAGCGGTCCCGTTAGCGATCCTGTTAGCGGTCCTGTTAGCGGTCCCGTTAGCAATCCCGTTAGCGGCCCCGTTAGCGGTTCTGTTAGCGGTTGTTAGCGGCTCGGTTAGCGATCCCGTTAGCGGCTAGGTTAGCGGCTTGGTTAGCGGCCCCGTTAGCGGTCCCGTTAGCGGTCCTGTTAGCGGTCCCGTTAGCAATCCCGTTAGCGGTCCCGTTAGCGGTTCTGTTAGCGGTTGTTAGCGGCTCGGTTAGCGATCCCGTTAGCGGCTCGGTTAGCGGCTCGGTTAGCGGCCCCGTTAGCGGTCGCGTTAGCGATCCCGTTAGTGATCCCGTTAGCGGTTCAGTTAGCGATCCCGTTAGCGGTTCCGTTAACGGTTCTGTTAGCTGTCCCGTTAGCGGTCCCGTTAGCGGTTTTGTTAGCGGTTCTATTAGCCTATTACATATTTTCTGTAATAACTTTTGAATGGTTTGACATAGAGAGTCATGGATGATGTCATATTAATCAGTATCGAGTCCTTTATACCTATTTTATGGGTGCAAATAAGCCCCGCGATCATCCGGCAGTAGTCCGTGGCACTTCAAAATTTCCCGGGAATTTTGTCTAGTTAGTGCCACGGCTGCGCCACGTGGCACGCCTCCTCCATTGAGCTGCGCAAGCTCAATGGAGGAGGAGTGCCTCGTGCGCAGCACGAGGCACTCATACTATTGCTCAGGCTTATTATTATTTATATATTCTTCCGTAAAAACTTTGTCCGGCTACTCCTCCTACAGCTTTGAGAAAACGCGAAAAGTAAAAACGTAGAAACGTGCGCCTTAATCGGGAATCGATGGGTATGACTTTTATTAGCGATTGGCGTGCACGTTTTTGCGCAACGTGCACAAACGTGCGCTTTTTGCCCCATCCGGAACGCATTGCGTGAAGTTTGGGGCCTCACCACTCGCACACCGTTACTCGAAAAATTCTGAACCGATTTAGAAAGTTGTAGGCCCTGAATTTAACTACAGTCCTGTGGATTTTCAGAACGATGGCACGAATAGTTTTTGCACGAAGTGCAAAAACATTTCCAAATTTCCAAACTAATGGGGAAGATTTTCCCATGCATTTCAATGGCGCCATTATAAGCGGATGGGAAAATGTTGAGAAAAAAAAGACAAAATTCACCTTTTTTCCGAGTCACGTATCTTTCTCATACTTGCACGTAGAAACGTCATTCAAACTTCAAAATGGAGGAAAACTTCTCTCCTCTCTCCAAACCCCGGACTGTTTTTTCCTAAAATGTACACTTTTCAAGATATGAGCCCTCAAGCGAGGACTGGAAATCACTTTTTTTCAAATCTAGAGCACGGGAGTCAGTTTGCTAGAGTGTAGTTACACTGAAAAAAAAACATGATTTCTTATTTGTAACTCGAGGTCACGGCCAAACCGTAAAAGGTAGACAGATAATTTTTGGTCAGAATATAGACATAGGTGTTGTGATTTATAAAATGTGACTTTGACAGGCGTGGTGTGCACAAAATTTTAACGGGGGAGCCAACAGACACGCCAGTTCCTGTCTGTCTCTTCATTGACTCCCATGTTAAATGAAGTTTTCTTAAAAAAAATCTCATTTTTGTTTTCGAATTGCCGTTACTAACACATTTTAAGGAATATCTGTATGAAAATAACATTTAGATAATCTGGTAGGTTCTCTGTTTCTCAAAATGTTTTCGTTTTTCTGCTAAGAGCTACGGTTTGAGCGCAAAGTGGAGTGATTTCAGGTTTGTCACAACCAAAAATCCAGCTGAGTCATTCCCGCTCCCTCTGTATCAGGTTCTTGTTGCCCCTAGCAACCAGAGCTCAGCTGTTGACTGATTAGACTGACCCAGAACTGGTCACATGACTCACTCAGTACAGAATTCATAGTATAACCTGGAAAATGGAGAAATCTGAACCCTGACCTTTTAACCTTAGATGAACACACACACACACACACACACACACACACACACACACACACACACACACACACACACACACACACACACACGATAGGTGTTATTATGGGATGGCAGGTGTTTTTATATGATGTTAGTGTTATTATGGGATGTCAGGTGTTTTTATAGGATGTTAGTGTTATTATGGGATGGCAGGTGTTTTTATAGGATGTTAGTGTTATTATGGGATGGCAGGTGTTTTTATAGGATGTTAGTGTTATTATGGGATGTTAGTGTTATTATGGGATGGTAGGTGTTTATTATGGGATGGTAGTGTTATTGGTGTTAGCGGTCCCGTTAGCGGTTCTGTTAGCGGTCCTGTTAGCGATCCCGTTAGCGGTCCCGTTAGCGGCCCAGTTAGCGATCCCGTTAGCGGTCCAGTTAGCGACCCCGTTAGCGGTCCCGTTAGCAATACCGTTAGCGGTCCCGTTAGCGGTTGTTAGCGATCCCGTTAGCGATCCCGTTAGCGGCTTGGTTAGCGATCCCGTTAGCGGCTCGGTTAGCGGTCCCGTTAGCGGTTCAGTTAGCGATTCCGTTAGCGATCCCGTTAGCGGTCCCGTTAGCGGTCCCGTTAGCGGTCCAGTTAGCGATCCCGTTAGCGGTCCAGTTAGCGACCCCGTTAGCGGTCCCGTTAGCGGTTCCGCTAGCGGTTGTTAGCGATCCCGTTAGCGGTCCCGTTAGCGGTTCAGTTAGCGATTCCGTTAGCGATCCCGTTAGCGGTCCCGTTAGCGGTCCAGTTAGCGATCCCGTTAGCGGTCCAGTTAGCGACCCCGTTAGCGGTTCTGCTAGCGGTTGTTAGCGATCCCGTTAGCGGTCCCGTTAGCGGTTCTGTTAGCGGTTCTGTTAGCGGTCCTGTTAGCGGTTCCGTTAGCGGTTGTTAGCGGTCCCGTTAGCGATCCCATTAGCGGCTCGGTTAGCAATCCCGTTAGCGGCTCGGTTAGCGGTCCCGTTAGCGGTTCAGTTAGCGATTCCGTTAGCGATCCCGTTAGCGGTCCAGTTAGCGACCCCGTTAGCGGTTCTGCTAGCGGTTGTTAGCGATCCCGTTAGCGGTCCCGTTAGCGGTTCTGTTAGCGGTTCTGTTAGCGGTCCTGTTAGCGGTTCCGTTAGCGGTTGTTAGCGGTCCCGTTAGCGATCCCATTAGCGGCTCGGTTAGCAATCCCGTTAGCGGCTCGGTTAGCGGTCCCGTTAGCGGTTCAGTTAGCGATTCCGTTAGCGATCCCGTTAGCGGTACCGTTAGCGGTCCAGTTAGCGATCCCGTTAGCGGTCCAGTTAGCGACCCTGTTAGCGGTCCCGTTAGCAATCCCATTAGCGGCCCCGTTAGCGGTTCCGCTAGCGGTTGTTAGCGATCCCGTTAGCGGTTCTGTTAGCGGTTCTGTTAGCGGTCCCGTTAGCGGTTCTGTTAGCGGTTGTTAGCGGTCCCGTTAGCGATCCCATTAGCGGCTCGGTTACCGGTCCCGTTAGCGATCCCGTTAGCGGTCCCGTTAGCGGTTCCGTTAGCGATCCCATTAGCGGTCCCGTTAGCGGTTCCGTTAGCGGTTGTTAGCGGCTCGGTTAGCGATCCCGTTAGCGGCTCGGTTAGCGGTCCCGTTAGCGGTCCCGTTAGCGATCCCGTTAGCGATCCCGTTAGCGGTTCAGTTAGCGGTTCTATATTTTCTGTAATAACTTTTGAATGGTTTGACATAGAGAGTCATGGGTGGTGTCATTGGAATCTGTATCGAGTCCTTGACCTTCATGGGTGCAAATAAGCCCCGCGATCATCCGGCAGTAGTCCGTGGCACTTCAAAATTTCCCGGGAATTTTGTCTAGTTATTATTATTATTCCATATTCTTCCGTATGAACTTCGGCGCGTAACTAGTTGCGCAGCTTTGAGAAAACTCAAAAAGTAAAAACGTAGAAACGTGCGACTTAATCGGGACTTCATGGGAATGACTTTTATTAGCGATTGGCGTGCACGTTTTTGCGCAACGTGCACAAACGTGCGCTTTTTGCCCCATCGTGAACGCATTGCGTGAACTTTGGGGCCTCAACACTCGCACACCGTTACTCGAAAAATTATGAACCGATTTAGAAAGTTGTAGGCCCTGAATTTAACTACAGTCCTGTGGATTTTCAGAACGATGGCACGAATAGTTTTTGCACGAAGTGCAAAAACATTTCCAAATTTCCAAACTAATGGGGAAGATTTTCCCATGTATTTGTATGGGGCAGCATTTCACACTGTGGGTGTGAAATGTCCGGTGAAGGTTAAAAAAAAAAAAAAATCACCTTTTCTCTGAGTCACCTATCTTTCTCATACTTGCACGTAGAAATGTCATTCAAACTTCAAAACGGAGGAAAACTTCTCTTCTCTCTCTAAACCCCGGACTGTTTTTTCCTAAAATGTACACTTTTCAAGATATGAGCCTTCAAGCGAGGACTAAAAAACCCCCTTTTTCAAATCTAGAGTGGAGCTTCGAATTGATCAGAGTGAGCAGAACCCTGAAAAAATGACCATAATTTTTATTTGTAACTCGACCTCACGGCCGAACCGTAAAAGCTGGACAGATAATTTTTGGTCAGAATGTAGACATACATTTTGGTATTCTTAAAATGTGACTTTGACAGGCGTGGTGTGCACAAAATTTAAACGGGGAGACTAAGAGCCATGCCAATTCCTGTCTCGCTGTCCATTCACTGCAATGTTAAAATAAAATTTCTTCAAAAAAATCTCATTTTTGTTTTCGAATTGCCGTTACTAACACATTTTAAGGAATATCTGATGAAAATTAAGATTGTCAGAATCTTCCGGGTTCTGTCTCTCTCACGATGTCTTTGTTTTTCTGCTAGGAGCTACAGTTTGATTACAAGGTGAAGTTATTTGAGGCTTGTCAAATCCGAAGAACTAGCTGAGTCATTCCAATACAATATACACTACCATACTTCCGGGTCATGTGACCCAGAACTAGTCACATGACCCACTCAATGCAGACTTCATAATACTTTACCTTGGATAATGGAGGAATCTGAACCCTGACCTTACATGATCCCCAGTCCTGCTGGGGACAGGTTCATGGGATATATATGTATATTATTATTATTATACATATAAATATTTACATTTGTATATTATATATACATATTAGCCCCGCCCCTTCTTCTGATTGGCCGATACGTTATAGTCCAATATCTTTTGAATGGTTTGACATAGAGACTCACGGGTGGTATCAAATGACTAAGTATCGAGCCCCTGACCCTCATTGGTGCAAATTAGCCCCGCCCCTTCTTCTGATTGGCTGATACGTTAAAGTCCAATATCTTTTGAATGGTTTGACATACAGAGACATGGGTGGTGTCAAATGACTAAGTATCGAGTCCCTGACCCTCATTGGTGCAAATTAGCCACGCCCCTTCTTCTGATTGGCTGATACGTTAAAGTCCAATATCTTTTGAATGGTTTGACATACAGAGACATGGGTGGTGTCAAATGACTAAGTATCGAGTCCCTGACCCTCATTGGTGCAAATTAGCCCCGCCCCTTCTTCTGATTGGCTGATACGTTAAAGTCCAATATCTTTTGAATGGTTTGACATACAGAGACATGGGTGGTGTCAAATGACTAAGTATGGAGTCCCTGACCCTCATTGGTGCAAATTAGCCACGCCCCTTCTTCTGATTGGCCGATACGTTATAGTCCAATATCTTTTGAATGGTTTGACATACAGAGACATGGGTGGTGTCAAATGACCAAGTATCGAGTCCCTGACCCTCATTGGTGCAAATTAGCCACGCCCCTTCTTCTGATTGGCTGATACGTTAAAGTCCAATATCTTTTGAATGGTTTGACATACAGAGACATGGGTGGTGTCAAATGACTAAGTATCGAGTCCCTGACCCTCATTGGTGCAAATTAGCGCCGCCCCTTCTTCTGATTGGCCGATACGTTATAGTCCAATATCTTTTGAATGGTTTGACATAGAGAGTCATGGGTGGTGTCAAATGACTAAGTATCGAGTCCTTGACCTTCATGGGTGCATCCCGCGATCATCCGGCAGTAGTCCGTGGCACTTCAAAATTTCCCGGGAATTTTGGTCTAGTTATTAGTGCCACGGCTGCGCCACGTGGCACGCCTCCTCCATTGAGCTGCGCAAGCTCAATGGAGGAGGAGTGCCTCGTGCGCAGCACGAGGCACTCATACTATTGCTCAGGCTTATTATTATTTATATATTCTTCCGTAAAAACTTTGTCCGGCTACTCCTCCTACAGCTTTGAGAAAACGCGAAAAGTAAAAACGTAGAAACGTGCGCCTTAATCGGGAATCGATGGGTATGACTTTTATTAGCGATTGGCGTGCACGTTTTTGCGCAACGTGCACAAACGTGCGCTTTTTGCCCCATCCGGAACGCATTGCGTGAAGTTTGGGGCCTCACCACTCGCACACCGTTACTCGAAAAATTCTGAACCGATTTAGAAAGTTGTAGGCCCTGAATTTAACTACAGTCCTGTGGATTTTCAGAACGATGGCACGAATAGTTTTTGCACGAAGTGCAAAAACATTTCCAAATTTCCAAACTAATGGGGAAGATTTTCCCATGCATTTCAATGGCGCCATTATAAGCAGATGGGAAAATGTTGAGAAAAAAAAGACAAAATTCACCTTTTTTCCGAGTCACGTATCTTTCTCATACTTGCACGTAGAAACGTCATTCAAACTTCAAAACGGAGGAAAACTTCTCTTCTCTCTCTAAACCCCGGACTGTTTTTTCCTAAAATGTACACTTTTCAAGATATGAGCCCTCAAGCGAGGTCTGGAAATCACTTTTTTTCAAATCTAGAGCACGGGAGTCAGTTTGCTAGAGTGTAGTTACACTGAAAAAAAAACATGATTTCTTATTTGTAACTCGAGGTCACGGCCAAACCGTAAAAGGTAGACAGATAATTTTTGGTCAGAATATAGACATAGGTGTTGTGATTTATAAAATGTGACTTTGACAGGCGTGGTGTGCACAAAATTTTAACGGGGGCGCCAACAGACACGCCAGTTCCTGTCTCTCTCTTCATTGACTCCCATGTTAAATGAAGTTTTCTTAAAAAAAATCTCATTTTTGTTTTCGAATTGCCGTTACTAACACATTTTAAGGAATATCTGTATGAAAATAACATTTAGATAATCTGGTAGGTTCTCTGTTTCTCAAAATGTTTTCGTTTTTCTGCTAAGAGCTACGGTTTGAGCGCAAAGTGGAGTGATTTCAGGTTTGTCACAACCGAAAATCCAGCTGAGTCATTCCCGCTCCCTCTGTATCAGGTTCTTGTTGCCCCTAGCAACCAGAGCTCAGCTGTTGACTGATTAGACTGACCCAGAACTGGTCACATGACTCACTCAGTACAGAATTCATAGTATAACCTGGAAAATGGAGAAATCTGAACCCTGACCTTTTAACCTTAGATGAACACACACACACACACACACACACACACACACACACACACACACACACACACACACACACACACACACACGATAGGTGTTATTATGGGATGTCAGGTGTTTTTATAGGATGTTAGTGTTATTATGGGATGGCAGGTGTTTTTATAGGATGTTAGTGTTATTATGGGATGACAGGTGTTTTTATAGGATGTTAGTGTTATTATGGGATGTCAGGTGTTTTTATAGGATGTTAGTGTTATTATGGGATGGCAGGTGTTTTTATAGGATGTTAGTGTTATTATGGGATGGCAGGTGTTTTTATAGGATGTTAGTGTTATTATGGGATGTTAGTGTTATTATGGGATGGCAGGTGTTTTTATAGGATGTTAGTGTTATTATGGGATGACAGGTGTTTTTATAGGATGTTAGTGTTATTATGGGATGTCAGGTGTTTTTATAGGATGTTAGTGTTATTATGGGATGGCAGGTGTTTTTATAGGATGTTAGTGTTATTATGGGATGGCAGGTGTTTTTATAGGATGTTAGTGTTATTATGGGATGTTAGTGTTATTATGGGATGGTAGGTGTTTATTATGGGATGGTAGTGTTATTGGTGTTAGCGGTCCCGTTAGCGGTTCTGTTAGCGGTCCTGTTAGCGATCCCGTTAGCGGTCCCGTTAGCGGTCCAGTTAGCGATCCCGTTAGCGGTCCAGTTAGCGACCCCGTTAGCGGTCCCGTTAGCAATCCCGTTAGCGGTCCCGTTAGCGGTTGTTAGCGATCCCGTTAGCGATCCCGTTAGCGGCTTGGTTAGCGATCCCGTTAGCGGCTCGGTTAGCGGTCCCGTTAGCGGTTCAGTTAGCGATTCCGTTAGCGATCCCGTTAGCGGTCCCGTTAGCGGTCCAGTTAGCGATCCCGTTAGCGGTCCAGTTAGCGACCCCGTTAGCGGTCCCGTTAGCGGTTCCGCTAGCGGTTGTTAGCGATCCCGTTAGCGGTCCCGTTAGCGGTTCAGTTAGCGATTCCGTTAGCGATCCCGTTAGCGGTCCCGTTAGCGATCCCGTTAGCGGTCCAGTTAGCGACCCCGTTAGCGGTCCCGTTAGCGGTTCCGCTAGCGGTTGTTAGCGATCCCGTTAGCGGTCCCGTTAGCGGTTCTGTTAGCGGTTCTGTTAGCGGTCCTGTTAGCGGTTCCGTTAGCGGTTGTTAGCGGTCCCGTTAGCGATCCCATTAGCGGCTCGGTTAGCAATCCCGTTAGCGGCTCGGTTAGCGGTCCCGTTAGCGGTTCAGTTAGCGATTCCGTTAGCGGTACCGTTAGCGGTCCAGTTAGCGATCCCGTTAGCGGTCCAGTTAGCGACCCCGTTAGCGGTCCCGTTAGCAATCCCATTAGCGGTCCCGTTAGCGGTTCCGCTAGCGGTTGTTAGCGATCCCGTTAGCAGTTCTGTTAGCGGTTCTGTTAGCGGTCCCGTTAGCGGTTCTGTTAGCGGTTGTTAGCGGTCCCGTTAGCGATCCCATTAGCGGCTCGGTTAGCGGTCCCGTTAGCGATCCCGTTAGCGATCCCGTTAGCGATCCCGTTAGCGATCCCGTTAGCGGTCCCGTTAGCGGTTCCGTTAGCGATCCCATTAGCGGTCCCGTTAGGGGTTGTTAGCGGCTCGGTTAGCGATCCCGTTAGCGGCTCGGTTAGCGGTCCCGTTAGCGGTCCCGTTAGCGATCCCGTTAGCGATCCTGTTAGCGGTTCAGTTAGCGGTTCTATATTTTCTGTAATAACTTTTGAATGGTTTGACATAGAGAGTCATGGGTGGTGTCATTGGAATCTGTATCGAGTCCTTGACCTTCATGGGTGCAAATAAGCCCCGCGATCATCCGGCAGTAGTCCGTGGCACTTCAAAATTTCCCGGGAATTTTGTCTAGTTAGTGCCACGGCTGCGCCACGTGGCACGCCTCCTCCATTGAGCTGCGCAAGCTCAATGGAGGAGGAGTGCCTCGTGCGCAGCACGAGGCACTCATACTATTGCTCAGGCTTATTATTATTTATATATTCTTCCGTAAAAACTTTGTCCGGCTACTCCTCCTACAGCTTTGAGAAAACGCGAAAAGTAAAAACGTAGAAACGTGCGCCTTAATCGGGAATCGATGGGTATGACTTTTATTAGCGATTGGCGTGCACGTTTTTGCGCAACGTGCACAAACGTGCGCTTTTTGCCCCATCCGGAACGCATTGCGTGAAGTTTGGGGCCTCACCACTCGCACACCGTTACTCGAAAAATTCTGAACCGATTTAGAAAGTTGTAGGCCCTGAATTTAACTACAGTCCTGTGGATTTTCAGAACGATGGCACGAATAGTTTTTGCACGAAGTGCAAAAACATTTCCAAATTTCCAAACTAATGGGGAAGATTTTCCCATGCATTTCAATGGTGCCATTATAAGCGGATGGGAAAATGTTGAGAAAAAAAAGACAAAATTCACCTTTTTTCCGAGTCACGTATCTTTCTCATACTTGGACGTAGAAACGTCATTCAAACTTCAAAACGGAGGAAAACTTCTCTTCTCTCTCCAAACCCCGGACTGTTTTTTCCTAAAATGTACACTTTTCAAGATATGAGCCCTCAAGCGAGGACTGGAAATCACTTTTTTTCAAATCTAGAGCACGGGAGTCAGTTTGCTAGAGTGTAGTTACACTGAAAAAAAAACATGATTTCTTATTTGTAACTCGAGCTCACGGGCAAACCGTAAAAGGTAGACAGATAATTTTTGGTCAGAATATAGACATAGGTGTTGTGATTCATAAAATGTGACTTTGACAGGCGTGGTGTGCACAAAATTTTAACGGAGGAGCCAACAGACACGCCAATTCCTGTCTCTCTCTTCATTGACTCCCATGTTAAATGAAGTTTTCTTAAAAAAAATCTCATTTTTGTTTTCGAATTGCCGTTACTAACACATTTTAAGGAATATCTGTATGAAAATAACATTTAGATAATCTGGTAGGTTCTCTGTTTCTCAAAATGTTTTCGTTTTTCTGCTAAGAGCTACGGTTTGAGCGCAAAGTGGAGGGATTTCAGGTTTGTCACAACCAAAAATCCAGCTGAGTCATTCCCGCTCCCTCTGTATCAGGTTCTTGTTGCCCCTAGCAACCAGAGCTCAGCTGTTGACTGATTAGACTGACCCAGAACTGGTCACATGACTCACTCAGTACAGAATTCATAGTATAACCTGGAAAATGGAGAAATCTGAACCCTGACCTTTTAACCTTAGATGAACACACACACACACACACACACACACACACACACACACACACACACACACACACACACACACACACACACACACGATAGGTGTTATTATGGGATGTAAGGTGTTTTTATAGGATGTTAGTGTTATTATGGGATGTCAGGTGTTTTTATAGGATGTTAGTGTTATTATGGGATGACAGGTGTTTTTATAGGATGTTAGTGTTATTATGGGATGTCAGGTGTTTTTATAGGATGTTAGTGTTATTATGGGATGGCAGGTGTTTTTATAGGATGTTAGTGTTATTATGGGATGGCAGGTGTTTTTATAGGATGTTAGTGTTATTATGGGATGTTAGTGTTATTATGGGATGGTAGGTGTTTATTATGGGATGGTAGTGTTATTGGTGTTAGCGGTCCCGTTAGCGGTTCTGTTAGCGGTCCTGTTAGCGATCCCGTTAGCGGTCCCGTTAGCGGTCCAGTTAGCGATCCCGTTAGCGGTCCAGTTAGCGACCCCGTTAGCGACCCCGTTAGCGGTCCCGTTAGCAATCCCGTTAGCGGTCCCGTTAGCGGTCCCGTTAGCGGTTGTTAGCGATCCCGTTAGCGATCCCGTTAGCGGCTTGGTTAGCGATCCCGTTAGCGGCTCGGTTAGCGGTCCCGTTAGCGGTTCAGTTAGCGATTCCGTTAGCGATCCCGTTAGCGGTCCCGTTAGCTGTCCCGTTAGCGGTCCAGTTAGCGATCCCGTTAGCGGTCCAGTTAGCGGTTCCGCTAGCGGTTGTTAGCGATCCCGTTAGCGGTCCCGTTAGCGGTTCAGTTAGCGATTCCGTTAGCGATCCCGTTAGCGGTCCCGTTAGCGGTCCAGTTAGCGACCCCGTTAGCGGTCCCGTTAGCGGTTCCGCTAGCGGTTGTTAGCGATCCCGTTAGCGGTCCCGTTAGCGGTTCAGTTAGCGATTCCGTTAGCGATCCCGTTAGCGGTCCCGTTAGCGGTCCAGTTAGCGATCCCGTTAGCGGTCCAGTTAGCGACCCCGTTAGCGGTCCCGTTAGCGGTCCCGTTAGCGGTTCCGCTAGCGGTTGTTAGCGATCCCGTTAGCGGTCCCGTTAGCGGTTCTGTTAGCGGTTCTGTTAGCGGTCCTGTTAGCGGTTCCGTTAGCGGTTGTTAGCGGTCCCGTTAGCGATCCCATTAGCGGCTCGGTTAGCAATCCCGTTAGCGGCTCGGTTAGCGGTCCCGTTAGCGGTTCAGTTAGCGATTCCGTTAGCGATCCCGTTAGCGGTACCGTTAGCGGTCCAGTTAGCGATCCCGTTAGCGGTCCAGTTAGCGACCCCGTTAGCGGTCCCGTTAGCAATCCCATTAGCGGTCCCGTTAGCGGTTCCGCTAGCGGTTGTTAGCGATCCTGTTAGCGGTTCTGTTAGCGGTTCTGTTAGCGGTTGTTAGCGGTCCCGTTAGCGATCCCATTAGCGGCTCGGTTAGCGGTCCCGTTAGCGATCCCGTTAGCGATCCCGTTAGCGATCCCGTTAGCGATCCCGTTAGCGATCCCGTTAGCGATCCCGTTAGCGATCCCGTTAGCGGTCCCGTTAGCGGTCCCGTTAGCGATCCCATTAGCGGTCCCGTTAGCGGTTCCGTTAGCGGTTGTTAGCGGCTCAGTTAGCGATCCCGTTAGCGGCTCGGTTAGCGGTCCCGTTAGCGGTCCCGTTAGCAATCCCGTTAGCGATCCCGTTAGCGGTTCAGTTAGCGGTTCTATATTTTCTGTAATAACTTTTGAATGGTTTGACATAGAGAGTCATGGGTGGTGTCATTGGAATCTGTATCGAGTCCTTGACCTTCATGGGTGCAAATAAGCCCCGCGATCATCCGGCAGTAGTCCGTGGCACTTCAAAATTTCCCGGGAATTTTGTCTAGTTAGTGCCACGGCTGCGCCACGTGGCACGCCTCCTCCATTGAGCTGCGCAAGCTCAATGGAGGAGGAGTGCCTCGTGCGCAGCACGAGGCACTCATACTATTGCTCAGGCTTATTTATTATTTATTATATATTCTTCCGTAAAAACTTTGTCCGGCTACTCCTCCTACAGCTTTGAGAAAACGCGAAAAGTAAAAACGTAGAAACGTGCGCCTTAATCGGGAATCGATGGGTATGACTTTTATTAGCGATTGGCGTGCACGTTTTTGCGCAACGTGCACAAACGTGCGCTTTTTGCCCCATCCGGAACGCATTGCGTGAAGTTTGGGGCCTCACCACTCGCACACCGTTAAACGAAAAATTATGAACCGATTTAGAAAGTTGTAGGCCCTGAATTTAACTACAGTCCTGTGGATTTTCAGAACGATGGCACGAATAGTTTTTGCACGAAGTGCAAAAACATTTCCAAATTTCCAAACTAATGGGGAGATTTTCCCATGTATTTGTATGGGGCAGCATTTCACACTTTGGGTGGGAGGAGGTTAAAAAAAAAAAAAAATCACCTTTTTTCTGAGTCACGTATCTTTCTCATACTTGCACGTAGAAACGTCATTCAAACTTCAAAACGGAGGAAAACTTCTCTTCTCTCTCCAAACCCGAAACAGTTTTTTCCTAAAATGTACACTTTTCAAGATATGAGCCCTCAAGCGAGGACTGGAAATCACTTTTTTTCAAATCTAGAGCACGGGAGTCAGTTTGCTAGAGTGTAGTTACACTGAAAAAAAAACATGATTTCTTATTTGTAACTCGAGGTCACGGCCAAACCGTAAAAGGTAGACAGATAATTTTTGGTCAGAATATAGACATAGGTGTTGTGATTTATAAAATGTGACTTTGACAGGCGTGGTGTGCACAAAATTTTAACGGGGGAGCCAACAGACACGCCAGTTCCTGTCTCTCTCTTCATTGACTCCCATGTTAAATGAAGTTTTCTTAAAAAAAATCTCATTTTTGTTTTCGAATTGCCGTTACTAACACATTTTAAGGAATATCTGTATGAAAATAACATTTAGATAATCTGGTAGGTTCTCTGTTTCTCAAAATGTTTTCGTTTTTCTGCTAAGAGCTACGGTTTGAGCGCAAAGTGGAGTGATTTCAGGTTTGTCACAACCAAAAATCCAGCTGAGTCATTCCCGCTCCCTCTGTATCAGGTTCTTGTTGCCCCTAGCAACCAGAGCTCAGCTGTTGACTGATTAGACTGACCCAGAACTGGTCACATGACTCACTCAGTACAGAATTCATAGTATAACCTGGAAAATGGAGAAATCTGAACCCTGACCTTTTAACCTTAGATGAACACACACACACACACACACACACACACACACACACACACACACACACACACACACACACACACACACACACACACACACACACACACACGATAGGTGTTATTATGGGATGTCAGGTGTTTTTATAGGATGTTAGTGTTATTATGGGATGTCAGGTGTTTTTATAGGATGTTAGTGTTATTATGGGATGACAGGTGTTTTTATAGGATGTTAGTGTTATTATGGGATGTCAGGTGTTTTTATAGGATGTTAGTGTTATTATGGGATGGCAGGTGTTTTTATAGAATGTTAGTGTTATTATGGGATGTTAGTGTTATTATGGGATGGTAGGTGTTTATTATGGGATGGTAGTGTTATTGGTGTTAGCGGTCCCGTTAGCGGTTCTGTTAGCGGTCCTGTTAGCGATCCCGTTAGCGGTCCCGTTAGCGATCCAGTTAGCGATCCCGTTAGCGGTCCAGTTAGCGACCCCGTTAGCGGTCCCGTTAGCAATCCCGTTAGCGGTCCCGTTAGCGGTTGTTAGCGATCCCGTTAGCGATCCCGTTAGCGATCCCGTTAGCGGCTTGGTTAGCGATCCCGTTAGCGGCTCGGTTAGCGGTCCCGTTAGCGGTTCAGTTAGCGATTCCGTTAGCGATCCCGTTAGCGGTCCCGTTAGCGGTCCCGTTAGCGGTCCAGTTAGCGATCCCGTTAGCGACCCCGTTAGCGGTCCCGTTAGCGGTCCCGTTAGCGGTTCCGCTAGCGGTTGTTAGCGATCCCGTTAGCGGTCCCGTTAGCGGTTCAGTTAGCGATTCCGTTAGCGATCCCGTCAGCGGTCCCGTTAGCGGTCCAGTTAGCGATCCCGTTAGCGGTCCAGTTAGCGACCCCGTTAGCGGTCCCGTTAGCGGTTCCGCTAGCGGTTGTTAGCGATCCCGTTAGCGGTCCCGTTAGCGGTTCTGTTAGCGGTTCTGTTAGCGGTCCTGTTAGCGGTTCCGTTAGCGATCCCATTAGCGGCTCGGTTAGCAATCCCGTTAGCGGCTCGGTTAGTGGTCCCGTTAGCGGTTCAGTTAGCGATTCCGTTAGCGATCCCGTTAGCGGTACCGTTAGCGGTCCAGTTAGCGATCCCGTTAGCGGTCCAGTTAGCGACCCCGTTAGCGGTCCCGTTAGCAATCCCATTAGCGGTCCCGTTAGCGGTTCCGCTAGCGGTTGTTAGCGATCCCGTTAGCGGTTCTGTTAGCGGTTCTGTTAGCGGTCCCGTTAGCGGTTCTGTTAGCGGTTGTTAGCGGTCCCGTTAGCGATCCCATTAGCGGCTCGGTTAGCGGTCCCGTTAGCGATCCCGTTAGCGATCCCGTTAGCGATCCCGTTAGCGATCCCGTTAGTGATCCCGTTAGCGGTCCCGTTAGCGGTTCCGTTAGCGATCCCATTAGCGGTCCCGTTAGCGGTTCCGTTAGCGGCTCGGTTAGCGGTCCCGTTAGCGGTCCCGTTAGCGATCCCGTTAGCGATCCCGTTAGCGGTTCAGTTAGCGGTTCTATATTTTCTGTAATAACTTTTGAATGGTTTGACATAGAGAGTCATGGGTGGTGTCATTGGAATCTGTATCGAGTCCTTGACCTTCATGGGTGCAAATAAGCCCCGCGATCATCCGGCAGTAGTCCGTGGCACTTCAAAATTTCCCGGGAATTTTGTCTAGTTATTATTATTATTCCATATTCTTCCGTATGAACTTCGGCGCGTAACTAGTTGCGCAGCTTTGAGAAAACTCAAAAAGTAAAAACGTAGAAACGTGCGACTTAATCGGGACTTCATGGGAATGACTTTTATTAGCGATTGGCGTGCACGTTTTTGCGCAACGTGCACAAACGTGCGCTTTTTGCCCCATCGTGAACGCATTGCGTGAACTTTGGGGCCTCAACACTCGCACACCGTTACTCGAAAAATTATGAACCGATTTAGAAAGTTGTAGGCCCTGAATTTAACTACAGTCCTGTGGATTTTCAGAACGATGGCACGAATAGTTTTTGCACGAAGTGCAAAAACATTTCCAAATTTCCAAACTAATGGGGAAGATTTTCCCATGTATTTGTATGGGGCAGCATTTCACACTGTGGGTGTGAAATGTCCGGTGAAGGTTAAAAAAAAAAAAAAATCACCTTTTTTCTGTGTCACCTATCTTTCTCATACTTGCACGTAGAAACGTCATTCAAACTTCAAAACGGAGGAAAACTTCTCTTCTCTCTCTAAACCCCAGACTGTTTTTTCCTAAAATGTACACTTTTCAAGATATGAGCCTTCAAGCGAGGACTAAAAAACCCCCTTTTTCAAATCTAGAGTGTAGGTTCTAATTGATCAGAGTGAGCAGAACCCTGAAAAAATGACCATAATTTTTATTTGTAACTCGACCTCACGGCCGAACCGTAAAAGCTGGACAGATAATTTTTGGTCAGAATGTAGACATACATTTTGGTATTCTTAAAATGTGACTTTGACAGGCGTGGTGTGCACAAAATTTAAACGGGGAGACTAAGAGCCATGCCAATTCCTGTCTCTCTCTCCATTCACTGCAATGTTAAAAAAAAAATTCTTCAAAAAAATCTCATTTTTGTTTTCGAATTGCCGTTAATAACACATTTTAAGGAATATCTGAATAAAATTAAGATTGTCAGAATCTTCCGGGTTCTGTCTCTCTCACGATGTCTTTGTTTTTCTGCTAGGAGTTACAGTTTGATTACAAGGTGAAGTTATTTGAGGCTTGTCAAATCCCAAAAACTAGCTGAGTCATTCCAATACAATATACACTACCATACTTCCGGGTCATGTGACCCAGAACTAGTCACATGACCCACTCATTGCAGACTTCATAATACTTTACCTTGGATAATGGAGGAATCTGAACCCTGACCTTACATGATCCCCAGTCCTGCTGGGGACAGGTTCATGGGATATATATGTATATTATTAATATTATTATACATATAAATATTTACATTTGTATATTATATATACATATTAGCCCCGCCCCTTCTTCTGATTGGCCGATACGTTATAGTCCAATATCTTTTGAATGGTTTGACATACAGAGACATGGGTGGTGTCAAATGACTAAGTATCGAGTCCCTGACCCTCATTGGTGCAAATTAGCCACGCCCCTTCTTCTGATTGGCTGATACGTTAAAGTCCAATATCTTTTGAATGGTTTGACATACAGAGACATGGGTGGTGTCAAATGACTAAGTATCGAGTCCCTGACCCTCATTGGTGCAAATTAGCCCCGCCCCTTCTTCTGATTGGCTGATACGTTAAAGTCCAATATCTTTTGAATGGTTTGACATACAGAGACATGGGTGGTGTCAAATGACTAAGTATGGAGTCCCTCACCCTCATTGGTGCAAATTAGCCACGCCCCTTCTTCTGATTGGCCGATACGTTATAGTCCAATATCTTTTGAATGGTTTGACATACAGAGACATGGGTGGTGTCAAATGACCAAGTATCGAGTCCCTGACCCTCATTGGTGCAAATTAGCCACGCCCCTTCTTCTGATTGGCTGATACGTTAAAGTCCAATATCTTTTGAATGGTTTGACATACAGAGACATGGGTGGTGTCAAATGACTAAGTATCGAGTCCCTGACCCTCATTGGTGCAAATTAGCCACGCCCCTTCTTCTGATTGGCCGATACGTTATAGTCCAATATCTTTTGAATGGTTTGACATAGAGAGTCATGGGTGGTGTCAAATGACCAAGTATCGAGTCCTTGACCTTCATGGGTGCATCCCGCGATCATCCGGCAGTAGTCCGTGGCACTTCAAAATTTCCCGGGAATTTTGTCTAGTTATTATTCTTATTCCGCACTTTTTTTCGTCCGTTAATACGGCCCGAACCGCAACGTGCACCCATGCATGGCATACATCGTTGGATGCGTCTCCATCGTGATTCGATGGGCATTACTTTTCTCCGTAATAGGGGTTACCGTGGCAACGCTAGTTGCCAAAAAGCAAAAAAAAAGGCAAAAATTCCCACGCTTATTGCTCGGCCGAACTTTATCGTAGAGACATCGTTCAAACTTTCAAACACTCGGCCCGATAGTCACTAAAGGACCATAAAACTTCATCATGCTACTTATTACGGTTTTTGCGATATTTAACTTTCAATTTAAAAAAAAAATCTATTTTATTTTGGACGCTTGTTGCTAGGCAACGGTTTATCGTACAGACATCATTACAACATTGACAAACCCGGGACGCTTTGTACTGCAACATATTTTAGTCTCGTCATGCTTGCTATTACGGTTTTTGAGATATTCCACATTGTTCATTTTGATGCTAACCGAACTTCGGATGCTTGTTGCGCGGCAACGCGGTATCGCAGAGACTTTGTTCCAACGTTAAAAGACTCAGGTTGATGTGGACTACAACATACTGAGGTCTCATTACGCTGTCGTTTACAGCTTTTGAGATATTAAAGCCAAATTGTCCCATTCTATCCTATGGGGCTTGTTACCATGGCAACAAAAACCAATGCATTTGTATGGGGGACCATGTGAATAAACAATCTGTTAATGCTGCCCGAACCGGAACGTGCACCCATGCATGGCATACATCGTTGGATGCGTCTCCATCGTGCCTCGATGGGCATTACTTTTCTCAGTCAAAAGTGTTACCGTGGCAACGCTAGATGCCATAAAGCAAAAAAAAAGGCAAAAATTCAGACGCTTATTGCTCGGTCGAACTTTATCGTAGAGACATCGTTCAAACTTTCAAACACTCGGCCCGATTGGCACTAACGGGCCGTACAAGCTCATTATGCCAATTATTAAAATTTTTGCAATATTGACCTTTCATTTTTTTTTTTTATTTCCATTTGACTTTGGACGCTTGTTGCTAGGCGACAGATTATCGTAGAGACATCGTACAAATGTTCCCCGACTCGGCACGCTGTGGCCGTCAACATATTCAAATTTCATGAAGCTGGGATTTAAGGAAATTTTATGTCAAAATCCATGCCAAATGGCCCCATTCATTCGGATGGGATTTTTTAACACGGTGAAAAAAAAACCTATCCATTGTCATTGTCTATCATGTAGCCTGAACCGCAACGTGCACCCATGCATGGCATACATCGTTAGATGCGTCTCCATGTTGCCTCGATGGGCATTACTTTTTTCAGTCAAAAGCGTCACCGTGGGGGGCGCTAGACGCCAAAAAGCGCGCCCCATTTTTAACTATTGGGAGCACAGGAATGAATGCAATACAACCGTAAACACCTCAAACTGACATAGAATCACCCCAAACACAACCACTACAGCCCCAAACCAAAGCAGCGAGAGGGGTCGAATGGGCGGTAGGGCATGCCCATATCAAAATTTCCAGAAATTTTCTAGTTATTATTATTATTATTATTCTTATTCCGCACTTTTTTTCGTCCGTTAATGCGGCCCGAACCGCAACGTGCACCCATGCATGCCATACATCGTTGGATGTGTCTCCATCTTGCCTCGATGGGCATTACTTTTCTCCGTAATAGGGGTTACCGTGGCAACGCTAGTTGCCAAAAAGCAAAAAAAAAGGCGAAAATTCCCGCGCTTATTGCTCGGCCGAACTTTATCGTAGAGACATCGTTCAAACTTTGAAACACTCGGCCCGATAGTCTTTAAAGGACCATACAACTTCATCATGCTAGTTATTACGGTTTTTGCGATATTTAACTTTCAATTTAAAAAAAAAATCACTTTTATTTTGGACGCTTGTTGCTAGGCAACGGTTTATCGTACAGACATCATTACAACATTGACCAACCCGGGAAGCTTTGTACTGCAACATATTTTAGTCTCGTCATGCTTGCTATTACGGTTTTTGAGATATTCCACATTGTTCATTTTGATGCTAACGGAACTTCGGATGCTTGTTGCGCGGCAACGCGGTATCGCAGAGACTTGGTTCCAACGTTAAAAGACTCAGCTTCATGTGGACTACAACATACTGAAGTCTCATTACGCTGTCGTTTACAGCTTTTGAGATATTAAAGCCAAATTGTCCCATTCTATCCTATGGGGCTTGTTACCATGGCAACAAAAACCAATGCATTTGTATGGGGGACCGTGTGAATAAACAATCTGTTAATGCTGCCCGAACCGGAATGTGCACCCATGCATGGCATACATCGTTGGATGCGTCTCCATCGTGCCTCGATGGGCATTACTTTTTTCAGTCAAAAGTGCTACCGTGGCAACGCTAGATGCCAAAAAGCCAAAAAAAAGGCGAAAATTCAGACGCTTATTGCTCGGCCGGACTTTATCGTAGAGACATAGTTCAAACTTTCAAACACTTGGCCCGATTGGCACTAACGGAGCCTAGAACCTCATTATGCCTTTTTTTTAAGTTTTTGTGATATTGACCTTTCATTTTTTTTTTAATTTCCGTTTGACTTTGGACGCTTGTTGCTAGGCAACAGATTATCGTAGAGACATCATACAAATGTTCCCTGACTCGGCACGCTGTGACCTTCAACGTATTAAAATTTCATGAAGCTGTGATTTAAGGAAAGTTTAATGTAAAATCCATGCCAAATGGCCCCATTCATTCGGATGGGTTTTTTTAAACCATGGTGGAAAAAAAACCTATCCGTTAACGTAGCCTGAACCGGAACGTGCACCCATGCATGGCATACATCGTTGGATGCGTCTCCATCGTGCCTCGATGGGCATTGCTTTTCTCAGTCAAAAGCGTTACCGTGGGGACGCTAGACGGCAAAAAGCGCGCCCCATTAATAGCTATTGGGAGCACAGGAATGAATGAAATACAACCGTAAACACCTCAAACTGACATAAAACCGCCCCGAACACAAACACTGCAGCCCCAAACCAGAGCAGCGAGAGGGCTCGAATTGGCGGTAGGGCATGCCCATATCAAAATTTCCAGAAATTTTCTAGTTAGGGCCCGAGCACTTGCAGTGCGAAGGCCCTATTGTATTTGCAGGAATTTTTATTATTATTATTTTTTTTTTTCTTCTGACAAAGTGATGGCCTTTTTGCCCCCCTTAACGTGCCCAAAAAGTCACCAAATTTTGCACCCAAGTCAGGCCTGGCGAAAAATTTGATATTTAATGGTTTGCATTAATGGGCGTGGTAAAATGGCTCAACAGCGCCCCCTTGAAAACTTTGTGCCTCAAGCCCCACGATACGGTTTGACGTACATGCACGAAAATCGGTACACACCTGTATCATGGGACAACTTAAAGAAAAGTCTCTTGTCGTCATGCCCGAAACCGAACAGGAAATCGGCCATTTTGAATTAATCGTGTCACTTTGGCGCAATTTATGCCATTCCTTCGGCAGTTAATTCAGCCCGAACCGTAACGTGCACCCAGGTGTGTTATACATCAAAATGTGCGTCTCCCTCCTGCGACCACACGCATTACTTTTCTCTTTCGAAAGCGTTACCGTAGCGACGCTAGACGCCAACAAGCGCACCCCCCCTTCATCTGATTGGTCCATATTTGATAGTTCTCCAAAAGTCACCAAATTTTGCATGCAAGCCAGACTTGGTGAAAAATTTGATATTTAATGGTTTGCATTAATGGGCGTGGCAAAATGGCTCAACAGCACCCCCTTGAAAACTTTGTGCCTCAAGCCCCACGATACGGTTTGACATACATGCACGAAAATCGGTACACACCTGTATCATGGGACAACTTAAAGAAAAGTCTCTTGTCGTCATGCCCGAAACCAAACAGGAAGTCGGCCATTTTGAATTAATCGTGTCACTTTTGCGCAATTTATGCCATTCCTTCGGCAGTTAATTCAGCCCGAACCGTAACGTGCACCCAGGTGTGTTATACATCAAAATGTGCGTCTCCCTCCTGCGACCACACGCATTACTTTTCTCTTTCGAAAGCGTTACCGTGGCGACGCTAGACGCCAACAAGCGCACCCCCCCCTTCATCTGATTGGTCCATATTTGATAGTTCTCCAAAAGTCACCAAATTTTGCATGCAAGCCAGACTTGGTGATAAATTTGATATTTCATGGTTTGCATTAATGGGCGTGGCCTAACGGCTCAACAGCGCCCCCCGGAAAACTTTTCTCTGCCATAACTTTTGAATGGTTTGACATAGGAAGTTGTGGGTGGTGTCATGGGACTCTGTAATGAGTCCTCAAGCTTCGTTGGCCTTAATTAGCCCCGCCCCTTCTTCTGATTGGTTGTCCCGATTTTCTGCTATAACTTTGGAATGGTTTGACATAGAGAGTCGTGGGTGGTGTCATGGGATTCTTTATGGAGCCCTTGACCTTCATTGGCTTAAATTAGCCCCGCCCCTTCTTCTGATTGGTTGTCCCTTTTTTCTGCTATAACTTTTGAATGGTTTGACATAGGAAGTCGTGGGTGGTGTCATGGGACTCTGTAATGAGTTCTTAAGCTTCGTTGGCCTTAATTAGCCCCGCCCCTTCTTCTGATTGGTTGTCCCTTTTTTCTGCTATAACTTTTCAATGGTTTGACATAGGAAGTCGTGGGTGGTGTCATTTCTGATACTTATGGGGGGCGGTGGCCGTGAGTGCGAGGGCCCGTTCATTGCTGCTTGCAGCTTTAATTATTATTATTAGGGCCCGAGCACTTGCAGTGCGAAGGCCCTATTGTATTTGCAGGAATTTTTATTATTAGGGCCCGAGCACTTGCAGTGCGAAGGCCCTATTGTATTTGCAGGAATTTTTATTATTATTATTATTAGGGCCCGAGCACTTGCAGTGCGAAGGCCCTATTGTATTTGCAGGAATTTTTATTATTATTATTATTATTATTATTATTATTATTTTCCTGACAAAGTGAAGGCCTTTTTGCCCCCCTTAACATGCCCAAAAAGTCACCAAATTTTGCACCCTAGTCAGGCCTGGCGAAAAATTTGATATTTAATGGTTTCCATTAATGGGCGTGGCAAAATGGCTCAACAGCGCCCCCTTGAAAACTTTGTGCCTCAAGCCCCACGATACGGTTTGACGTACATGCACGAAAATCGGTACACACCTGTATCATGGCGCAACTGAAAGAAAAGTCTCTTGGCGTCATGCCCGAAACCGAACAGGAAGTAGGCCATTTTGAATTAGTCGTGTCATTTTGGCGAAATTTATGCCATTCCTTCGAAAGTTAATTCAGCCCGAACCGTAACGTGCCCCCAAGTGTGTTATACATCAAAATGTGCGTCTCCATCCTGCGACAACACGCATTACTTTTCTCTTTCAAAAGCGTTACCGTGGCGACGCTAGACGCCAAAAAGCGCGCCCACCCTTCATCTGATTGGTTCGACAGAAAAAACTTTGTGCCTCAAGCCCCATAATACGGTTTGACGTACATGAACGAAAATCGGTACACTCCTGTATTATGTCGCAACTAAAAGAAAAGTCTCTTGGCGCCATGGCCGAAACCGAACAGGAAGTCGGCCATTTTGAACATTCTGAATTAATTGCGTAATTTTGGAGCAATATATGCCATTCTTCGAGAGTTAATTCAGCCCGAACCGTATCGTGAACCCAGATGTGTTATACATCAAAATGTGCGTCTCCATCCTGCGACTACACGCATTACTTTTCTCTTTCGAAAGTGTTACCGTGGCGACGCTAGACGCCAACAAGCGCACCCCCCCTTCATCTGATTGGTCCATATTTGATAGTTCCCCAAAAGGCACCAAATTTGGCACGCAAGCCAGGCCTGGAGATAAATTTGATATTTCATGGTTTGCATTAATGGGCGTGGCAAAATGTCTCAACAGCGCCCCCCGGAAAACTTTGTGCCTCAAGCCCCACAATACGGTTTGACGTACATGCACGAAAATCGCTACACACCTGTATCATGGCACAACTTAAAGAAAAGTCTCTTGGAGCCATGGCCAAAACCGAACAGGATGTCGGCCATTTTGAATAAATTGTGTCATTTTGGCGAAATTTATGCCATTCCTTCGAGAGTTAATTCAGCCCGAACCGTATCGTGCACCCAGGTGTGTTATACATCAAAATGTGCGTCTACATCCTGCGACACCACGCATTACTTTTCTCTTTCAAAAGTGTTACCGTGGCGACGCTAGACGCCAAAAGGCGCGCCCCCCCTTCATGTGATTGGTCCATATTTGATAGTTCTCCAAAAGTCACCAAATTTTGCATGCAAGCCAGGCCTGGTGATAAATTTTATATTTCATGGTTTGCATTAATGGGCGTGGCCTAACGGCTCAACAGCGCCACCTTGAATACTTTTCTCTGCCATAACTTTTGAATGGTTTGACATAGAGAGTCGTGGGTGGTGTCATCAGATTCTGTATGGAGTCCTTGACCTTCATTGGCCTGAATTAGCCCCGCCCCTTCTTCTGATTGGTTGTCCCTTTTTTCTGCTATAAACTTTGAATGGTTTGACATAGGAAGTCGTAGGTGGTGTCAAGGGACTCTGCAATGAGTCCTTGAGCTTCTTTGGCCTGAATTAGGCCCGCCCCTTCTTCTGATTGGTTGTCCCTTTTTTATAATAAAATCGCCACGAGCCGCCAGTCGCTCTCGCGCTGACTCCCGCTTCCTGATTCAAACGTCTGCCGGCCCCGCCCCCCGACCAATCGATGGCGAGTAGGGTGATGACGGCCCCGCCCCCCGACCAATCAGTGGCGCGGAGGGTGATGACGGCCCCGCCCCCCGACCAATCGGTGGCGAGTAGGGTGATGACGGCCCCGCCCCCCGACCAATCAGTGGCGAGTAGGGTGATGACGGCCCCGCCCCCCGACCAATCAGCTCCCTGTAATGTGGTGACGTCAGAAATATTCCCAGCTCAGCCCGGTTACAACCTTGGCAGAATTGTTACAGAAAAAGTAATAATTAAAATAGTAGGGTTTTACTAATATTTATAACTTACAAATATTTAAAAAAATTAGAAAAAACAGCTCCAGACTTATATTACTAAATATCGATATGTTGGTCTCTACTAAGTCAGTAAGTCAAATAGAAATGAGAAGCTGAGTCTTAGCTCAGCCAGAGCGTTCCCGTCTTTGGAGTCAGAGATCAGAGTTCGATTCCCGCAGTATCCAGACTTTTTTGTCAGCAATTTTTTTTTTTCTACATCAATATGTGCGTCCCTGTCCTGCAACGACGCACATTACTTTTCTCATTTAAAAGCGTTACCGCGGCAACGCTAGACACCAAAAAGTGCGCCCACCCTTCATCTGATTGGTTCAGAGGGAAAAAACATTGAGCCTCAAGCCCCATAATACGGTTTGACGTACATGAACGAAAATCGTTACACACCTGTATCATGTCGCAACTTAAAGAAAAGTCTCTTGGCGCCATGGCCGAAATTGAACAGGAAGTCGGCCATTTTGAATTAATTGTGTAATTTTGGCGCAATTAATGCCATTCCTTCGGCAATTAATATGGCCCGAACCGTAACGTGCATCCAGGTGACTTATACCTCAAAATGTGCGTCTCCATCTTGCGACTACGCGCATTACTTTTCTCTTTCAAAAGTGTTATTGTGGCGATGCTAGACGCCAAAAAGCGTGCCCCCTTAATCTGATTGGTCCATATTTGATAGTTCTCCAAAAGTCACCAAATTTTGCATGCAAGCCAGGCCTGGTGATAAATTTGATATTTCATGGTTTGCATTAATGGGCGTGGCAAAATGGCTCAACAGCACCCCCCGGAAAACTTTTCTCTGCCATAACTTTTGAATGGTTTGACATAAAGAGTCATGGGTGGTGTCATGGGACTCGGTATTGAGTCCTTGACCATAATTGGTGAAAATTAGCCCCGCCCCTTCTTTTGATTGGTTGTCCCTATTTCCTGCTATAACTTTTGAATGGTTTGACATGGAGAGTCGTGGGTGGTGTCATCAGACTCTGTATGGAGTCCTTGACCTTCATTGGCCTGAATTAGCCCCGCCCCTTCTTGTGATTGGTTGTCCCTTTTTTCTGCTAGAACTTTTGAATGGTTTGACATAGGAAGTCGTGGGTGGTGTCATTTCTGATATGCTTATGGGGGGCGGCGGCCGTGAGTGCGAGGGCCCGTTCATCGCTGCTTGCAGCTTTAATTATTATTATTATTTTCCTGACAAAAGGAAGGCCTTTTTGCCCCCCTTAACGTGCCCAAAAACTCACCAAATTTTGCACCCAAGTCAGGCCTGGCGAAAAATTTGATATTTAATGGTTTGCATTAATGGGCGTGGTAAAATGGCTCAACAGCGCCCCCTTGAAAACTTTGTGCCTCAAGCCCCACGAGACTGTCTGACGTACATGCACGAAAATCGGTACACACCTGTATCATGGGGCAACTAAAAGAAAAGTCTCTTGGCGTCATGCCCGAAACCGAACAGGAAGTCGGCCATTTTGAATTAGTCGTGTCATTTTGGCAAAATTTATGCCAATCCTTCGAAAGTTAATTCAGCCCGAACCGTAACGTGCCCCCAAGTGTGTTATACATCAAAATGTGCGTCTCCATCCTGCGACAACACGCATTACTTTTCTCTTTCGAAAGCGTTACCGTGGCGATGCTAGACGCCAAAAAGCGTGCCCACCCTTCATCTGGTTGGTTCAGACAGAAAAAACTTTGCGCTTCAAGCCCCATAATACGCTTTGACGTACATGAACGAAAATCGGTACACACCTGTATCATGTCGCAACTAAAAGAAAAGTCTCTTGGCGCCATGGCCGAAACCGAACAGGAAGTCGGCCATTTTGAACATTCTGCATTAATCGCATAATTTTGGAGCAATATATGCCATTCCTTCGAGAATTAATTCAGCCCGAACCGTATCGTGAACCCAGATGTGTTATACATCAAAATGTGCGTCTCCATCCTGCGACTACACGCATTACTTTTCTCTTTCCAAAGTGTTACCGTGGCGACGCTTGACGCCAACAAGCGCACCCACCCTTCATGTGATTGGTCCATATTTGATAGTTCCCCAAAAGGCACCAAATTTTGCACCCAAGCCAGGCCTGGCGAAAAATTTGGTATTTAATGGTTTGCATTAATGGGCGTGACAAAATGGCTCAACAGCGCCCCCCGGAAAACTTTGTGCCTCAAGCCCCACAATACGGTTTGACGTACATGCACGAAAATCGCTACACACCTGTATCATGGCACAACTTAAAGAAAAGTCTCTTGGAGCCATGGCCGAAACCGAACAGGATGTCGGCCATTTTGAATTAATCGTGTCATTTTGGCGAAATTTATGCCATTCCTTCGGCAGTTAATTCAGCCCGAACCGTAACGTGCACCCAAGTGTGTTATACATCAAAATGTGCGTCTCCATCCTGCGACTACGCGCATTACTTTTCACTTTCAAAAGTGTTACCGTGGCGACGCTAGACGCCAAAAGGCGCGCCCCCCCTTCATGTGATTGGTCCATATTTGATAGTTCTCCAAAAGTCACCAAATTTTGCATGCAAGCCAGGCCTGGCGATAAATTTGATATTTCATGGTTTGCATTAATGGGCGTGGCTAACGGTTCAACAGCGCCCCCTAGAATACTTTTCTCTGCCATAACTTTTGAATGGTTTGACATAGAGAGTTGTGGGTGGTGTCATGGGACTCTGTAATGAGTCCTTAAGCTTCGTTGGCCTTAATTAGCCCCGCCCCTTCTTCTGATTGGTTGGCCCGATTTTCTGCTATAACATTGGAATGGTTTGACATAGAGAGTCCTGGGTGGTGTCATCAGATTCTTTATGGAGTCCTTGACCTTCATTGGCCAGAATTAGCCCCGCCTCTTCTTCTGATTGGTTGTCCCTTTTTTCTGCCATAACTTTTGAATGGTTTAACATAGAGAGTCGTGGGTGGTGTCATGGGACTCTGTAATGAGTTCTTAAGCTTCGTTGGCCTTAATTAGCCCCGCCCCTTCTTCTGATTGGTTGTCCCAATTTTCTGCTATAACTTTGGAATGGTTTGACATGGAGAGTCCCGCTTCCTGATTCAAACATCTGCCGGCCCCGCCCCCCGACCAATCAGTGGCGAGTAGGGTGATGACGGCCCCGCCCCCCGACCAATCAGTGGCGAGTAGGGTGATGACGGCCCCGCCCCCCGACCAATCAGTGGCGAGTAGGGTGATGACGGCCCCGCTCCCCGACCAATCAGTGGCGAGTAGGGTGATGACGGCCCCGCCCCCCGACCAATCAGTGGCGAGTATGGTGATGACGGCCCCGCCCCCCGACCAATCAGTGGCGAGTAGGGTGATGACGGCCCCGCCCCCCGACCAATCAGTTCCCTGTAATGTGGTGACCTCAGAAATATTCCCGGCTCAGCCCGGTTACAACCTTGGCAGAATGGTAACAGAAAAAGTAATAATTAAAATAGTAGGGTTTTACTAATATTTATAACTTACAAATATTTAAAAAATTTGGAAAAAAAAGTTCCAGACATTTTATTGCTATGTTGGTCTGTCCTACGCCAGTAGGTCAAACAAAAGGAATAGCTGAGACTTAGCTCAGCCAGATTATTGCGGTCTTTGGTGCCAGAGGTTGGGAGTTCAAGCCTGGCAATATCCTGAAACTTTTGTCAGCAATTTTTGTGTTTTTTTTACATCAAAATGTTCGTCTCTGTCCTGTGACGACGCACATTACTTCTCTCTTTCAAAAGTGTTACCGTGGCGACGCTAGACACGAAAAAGCGCTCGTCCCCTTCATCTGATTGGTCCATATTTGATAGTTCTCCAAAAGTCACCAAATTTTCCATGCAAGCCAGGCCTGGAGATACATTTGATATTTCATGGTTTGCATTAATGGGCGTGGCCTAACGGCTCAACAGCGCCCCCTAGAATACTTTTCTCTGCCATAACTTTTGAATGGTTTGACATAAAGAGTCGTGGGTGGTGTCATGGGACTCGGTATTGAGTCCTTGACCTTCATTGGCCTGAATTAGCCCCGCCCCTTCTTCTGATTGGTTGTCCCGATTTTCTGCCATAACTTTTGAATGGTTTGACATAGAGAGTCGTGGGTGGTGTCATCAGACTCTGTATGGAGTCCTTGACCTTCATTGGCCTGAATTAGCCCCGCCCCTTCTTCTGATTGGTTGTCCCGATTTTCTGCTATAACTTTGGAATGGTTTAACATAGAGAGTCGTGGGTGGGGTCATCAGATTCTTTATGGAGCCCTTGACCTTCATTGGCCTGAATTAGCCCCGCCCCTTCTTCTGATTGGTTGTCCCTTTTTTCTGCTATAACTTTTGAATGGTTTGACATAGGAAGTCGTGGGTGGTGTCATTTCTGATATGCTTATGGGGGGCGGTGGACGTGAGTGCGAGGGCCCGTTCATCGCTGCTTGCAGCTTTAATTATTATTATTATTTTTCTTCTGACAAAGTGATGGCCTTTTTGCCCCCCTTAACATGCCCAAAAAGTCACCAAATTTTGCACCCAAGTCAGGCCTGGCGAAAAATTTGATATTTAATGGTTTGCATTAATGGGCGTGGCAAAATGGCTCAACAGCGCCCCCTTGAAAACTTTATGCCTCAAGCCCCACGATACGGTTTGACGTACATGCACGAAAATCGGTACACACCTGTATCATGGGACAACTTAAAGAAAAGTCTCTTGCCGTCATGCCCGAAACCGAACAGGAAGTCGGCCATTTTGAATTAATCGTGTCACTTTGGCGCAATTTATGCCATTCCTTCGGCAGTTAATTCAGCCCGAACCGTAACGTGCACCCAGGTGTATTATACATCAAAATGTGCATCTCCCTCCTGCGACCACACGCATTACTTTTCTCTTTCAAAAGCATTACCGTGGCGACGCTAGACGCCAAAAAGCGCGCCCACCCTTCATCTGGTTGGTTCAGACAGAAAAAACTTTGCACCTCAAGCCCCATAATACGGTTTGACGTACATGAACGAAAATTGGTACACTCCTGTATCATGTCGCAACTAAAAGAAAAGTCTCTTGGCGCCATGGCCGAAACCGAACAGGAAGTCGGCCATTTTGAACATTCTGAATTAATTGCGTCATTTTGGAGCAATATATGCCATTCTTCGAGAGTTAATTCAGCCCGAACCGTATCGTGAACCCAGATGTGTTATACATCAAAATGTGCGTCTCCATCCTGCGACTACACGCATTACTTTTCTCTTTCGAAAGTGTTACCGTGGCGACGCTAGACGCCAACAAGCGCACCCCCCCTTCATCTGATTGGTCCATATTTGATAGTTCCCCAAAAGGCACCAAATTTGGCATGCAAGCCAGGCCTGGTGATAAATTTGATATTTCATGGTTTGCATTAATGGGCGTGGCAAAATGGCTCAACAGCGCCCCCCGGAAAACTTTGTGCCTCAAGCCCCACAATACGGTTTGACGTACATGCACGAAAATCGCTACACACCTGTATCATGGCACAACTTAAAGAAAAGTCTCTTGGAGCCATGGCCAAAACCGAACAGGATGTCGGCCATTTTGAATAAATTGTGTCATTTTGGCGAAATTTATGCCATTCCTTCGAGAGTTAATTCAGCCCGAACCGTATCGTGCACCCAGGTGTGTTATACATCAAAATGTGCGTCTACATCCTGCGACACCACGCATTACTTTTCTCTTTCAAAAGTGTTACCGTGGCGACGCTAGACGCCAAAAGGCGCGCCCCCCCTTCATGTGATTGGTCCATATTTGATAGTTCTCCAAAAGTCACCAAATTTTGCATGCAAGCCAGGCCTGGCAATACATTTGATATTTCATGGTTTGCATTAATGGGCGTGGCCTAACGGCTCAACAGCGCCCCCTAGAATACTTTTATCTGCCATAACTTTTGAATGGTTTGACATAGGAAGTTGTGGGTGGTGTCATGGGACTCTGTAATGAGTCCTTAAGCTTAGTTGGCCTTAATTAGCCCCGCCCCCTCTTCTGATTGGTTGTCCCGATTTTCTGCTATAACTTTGGAATGATTTGACATAGAGAGTCGTGGGTGGTGTCATCAGATTATGTATGGAGTCCTTGACCTTCATTGACCTGAATTAGCCCCGCCCCTTCTTCTGATTGGTTGTCCCTTTTTTCTGCTATAACTTTTGAATGTTTTGACATAGGAAGTCGTGGGTGGTGTCTTTTCTGATATGCTTATGGGGGGCGGTGGCCGTGAGTGCGAGGGCCCGTTCATCGCTGCTTGCAGCTTTAATTATTATTATTATTTTCCTGACAAAGTGAAGGCCTTTTTGCCCCCCTTAACATGCCCAAAAAGTCACCAAATTTTGCACCCTAGTCAGGCCTGGCGAAAAATTTGATATTTAAAGGTTTGCATTAATGGGCGTGGCAAAATGGCTCAACAGCGCCCCCTTGAAAACTTTGTGCCTCAAGCCCCACGATACGGTTTGACGTACATGCACGAAAATCGGTACACACCTGTATCATTGGACAACTTAAACAAAAGTCTCTTGGGGTCATGCCCGAAACCGAACAGGATGTCGGCCATTTTGAATTAGTCGTGTCATTTTGGCGAAATTTATGCCATTCCTTCGAAAGTTAATTCAGCCCGAACCGTAACGTTCCCCCAAGTGTGTTATACATCAAAATGTGCGTCTCCATCCTGCGACAACACGCATTACTTTTCTCTTTCAAAAGCGTTACCGTGGCGACGCTAGACGCCAAAAAGCGCGCCCACCCTTCATCTGATTGGTTCGACAGAAAAAGCTTTGTGCCTCAAGCCCCATAATACGGTTTGACGTACATGAACGAAAATCGGTACACACCTGTATCATGTCGCAACTAAAAGAAAAGTCTCTTGGCGCCATGGCCGAAACCGAACAGGAAGTCGGCCATTTTGAACATTCTGAATTAATTGCGTAATTTTGGAGCAATATATGCCATTCCTTCGAGAGTTAATTCAGCCCGAACCGTATCGTGAACCCAGATGTGTTATACATCAAAATGTGCGTCTCCATCCTGCGACTACACGCATTACTTTTCTCTTTCAAAAGTGTTACCGTGGCGACGCTAGACGCCAACAAGCGCACCCCCCCTTCATCTGATTGGTCCATATTTGATAGTTCCCCAAAAGGCACCAAATTTGGCATGCAAGCCAGGCCTGGCGATAAATTTGATATTTCATGGTTTGCATTAATGGGCGTGGCAAAATGGCTCAACAGCGCCCCCCGGAAAACTTTGTGCCTCAAGCCCCACAATACGGTTTGACGTACATGCACGAAAATCGCTACACACCTGTATCATGGCACAACTTAAAGAAAAGTCTCTTGGAGCCATGGCCGAAACCGAACAGGATGTCGGCCATTTTGAATACATTGTGTCATTTTGGCGAAATTTATGCCATTCCTTCGGCAGTTAATTCAGCCCGAACCGTACCGTGCCCCCAGGTGTGTTATACATCAAAATGTGCGTGTACATCCTGCGACACCACGCATTACTTTTCTCTTTCAAAAGTGTTACCGTGGCGACGCTAGACGCCAAAAGGCGCGCCCCCCCTTCATGTGATTGGTCCATATTTGATAGTTCTCCAAAAGTCACCAAATTTTGCATGCAAGCCAGGCCTGGTGATAAATTTGATATTTCATGGTTTGCATTAATGGGCGTGGCCTAACGGCTCAACAGCGCCCCCTAGAATACTTTTCTCTGCCATAACTTTGGAATGGTTTGACATAGAGAGTCGTGGGTGGTGTCATTAGATTCTGTATGGAGTCCTTGACCTTCATTGGCCTGAATTAGCCCCGCCCCTTCTTCTGATTGGTTGTCCCTTTTTTCTGCTATAAACTTTGAATGGTTTGACATAGGAAGTCGTAGGTGGTGTCAAGGGACTCTGCAATGAGTCCTTGAGCTTCTTTGGCCTGAATTAGCCCCGCCCCTTCTTCTGATTGGTTGTCCCTTTTTTATAATAAAATCGCCACGAGCCGCCAGTCGCTCTCGCGCTGACTCCCGCTTCCTGATTCAAACGTCTGCCGGCCCCGCCCCCCGACCAATCGGTGGCGAGTAGGGTGATGACGGCCCCGCCTCCCGACCAATCAGTGGCGCGGAGGGTGATGACGGCCCCGCCCCCCGACCAATCAGTGGCGAGTAGGGTGATGACGGCCCCGCCCCCCGACCAATCAGCTCCCTGTAATGTGGTGACGTAAGAAATATTCCCAGCTCAGCCCGGTTACAACCTTGGCAGAATGGTTACAGAAAAAGTAATAATTAAAATAGTAGGGTTTTACTAATATTTATAACTTACAAATATTTAAAAAAATTAGAAAAAACAGCTCCAGACTTACATTACTAAATATCGATATGTTGGTCTCTCCTAAGTCAGTAGGTCAAATAAAAATGAGAAGCTGAGTCTTAACTCAGCCAGAGCGTTCCCGTCTTTGGAGTCAGAGATCAGAGTTCAATTCCCGCAGTATCCAGACTTTTTTGTCAGCAATTTTTTTTTTTCTACATCAATATGTGCGTCCCTGTCCTGCAACGACGCACATTACTTTTCTCATTTAAAAGCGTTACCGCGGCAACGCTAGACACCAAAAAGTGCGCCCACCCTTCATCTGATTGGTTCAGAGGGAAAAAACTTTGAGCATCAAGCCCCATAATACGGTTTGACGTACATGAACGAAAATCGGTACACACCTGTATCATGTCGCAACTTAAAGAAAAGTCTCTAGGCGCCATGGCCGAAATTGAACAGGAAGTCGGCCATTTTGAATTAATTGTGTAATTTTGGCGCAATTAATGCCATTCCTTCGGCAATTAATACGGCCCGAACCATAACGTGCATCCAGGTGACTTATACCTCAAAATGTGCGTCTCCATCTTGCGACTACGCGCATTACTTTTCTCTTTCAAAAGTGTTACCGTGGCGATGCTAGACGCCAAAAAGCGTGCCCCCTTAATCTGATTGGTCCATATTTGATAGTTCTCCAAAAGTCACCAAATTTTGCATGCAAGCCAGGCCTGGTGATAAATTTGATATTTCATGGTTTGCATTAATGGGCGTGGCCTAACGGCTCAACAGCACCCCCCGGAAAACTTTTCTCTGCCATAACTTTTGAATGGTTTGACATAAAGAGTCATGGGTGGTGTCATGGGACTCGGTATTGAGTCCTTGACCATAATTGGTGAAAATTAGCCCCGCCCCTTCTTTTGATTGGTTGTCCCTATTTCCTGCTATAACTTTTGAATGGTTTGACATGGAGAGTCGTGGGTGGTGTCATCAGACTCTGTATGGAGTCCTTGACCTTCATTGGCCGGAATTAGCCCCGCCCCTTCTTGTGATTGGTTGTCCCTTTTTTCTGCTATAACTTTTGAATGGTTTGACATAGGAAGTCGTGGGTGGTGTCATTTCTGATATGCTTATGGGGGGCGGCGGCCGTGAGTGCGAGGGCCCGTTCATCGCTGCTTGCAGCTTTAATTATTATTATTATTTTCCTGACAAAGTGAAGGCCTTTTTGCCCCCCTTAACATGCCCAAAAAGTCACCAAATTTTGCACCCTAGTCAGGCCTGGCGAAAAATTTGATATTTAAAGGTTTGCATTAATGGGAGTGGCAAAATGGCTCAACAGCGCCCCCTTGAAAACTTTGTGCCTCAAGCCCCACGATACGGTTTGACGTACATGCACGAAAATTGGTACACACCTGTATCATGGGACAACTTAAACAAAAGTCTCTTGGGGTCATGCCCGAAACCGAACAGGATGTCGGCCATTTTGAATTAGTCGTGTCATTTTGGCGAAATTTATGCCATTCCTTCGAAAGTTAATTCAGCCCGAACCGTAACGTGCCCCCAAGTGTGTTATACATCAAAATGTGCGTCTCCATCCTGCGACAACACGCATTACTTTTCTCTTTCAAAAGCGTTACCGTGGCGACGCTAGACGCCAAAAAGCGCGGCCACCCTTCATCTGATTGGTTCGACAGAAAAAACTTTGTGCCTCAAGCCCCATAATACGGTTTGACGTACATGAACGAAAATCGGTACACACCTGTATCATGTCGCAACTAAAAGAAAAGTCTCTTGGCGCCATGGCCGAAACCGAACAGGAAGTCGGCCATTTTGAACATTCTGAATTAATTGCGTAATTTTGGAGCAATATATGCCATTCCTTCGAGAGTTAATTCAGCCTGAACCGTATCGTGAACCCAGATGTGTTATACATCAAAATGTGCGTCTCCATCCTGCCACTACACGCATTACTTTTCTCTTTCGAAAGTGTTACCGTGGCGACGCTAGACGCCAACAAGCACCCCCCCCCCCCCCTTCATCTGATTGGTCCATATTTGATAGTTCTCCAAAAGTCACCAAATTTGGCATGCAAGCCAGGCCTGGCGATAAATTTGATATTTCATGGTTTGCATTAATGGGCGTGGCAAAATGGCTCAACAGCGCCCCCCGGAAAACTTTGTGCCTCAAGCCCCACAATACGGTTTGACGTACATGCACGAAAATCGCTACACACCTGTATCATGGCACAACTTAAAGAAAAGTCTCTTGGAGCCATGGCCGAAACCGAACAGGATGTCGGCCATTTTGAATACATTGTGTCATTTTGGCGAAATTTATGCCATTCCTTCGGCAGTTAATTCAGCCCGAACCGTAACGTGCCCCCAGGTGTGTTATACATCAAAATGTGCGTCTACATCCTGCGACACCACGCATTACTTTTCTCTTTCAAAAGTGTTACCGTGGCGACGCTAGACGCCAAAAGGCGCGCCCCCCCTTCATGTGATTAGTCCATATTTGATAGTTCTCCAAAAGTCACCAAATTTTGCATGCAAGCCAGACTTGGCGATACATTTGATATTTCATGGTTTGCATTAATGGGCGTGGCCTAACGGCTCAACAGCGCCCCCTAGAATACTTTTATCTGCCATAACTTTTGAATGGTTTGACATAGAGAGTCGTGGATGGTGTCATCAGATTTGTTATGGAGTCCTTGAGCTTCGTTGGCCTTAATTAGCCCCGCCCCTTCTTCTGATTGGTTGTCCCTTTTTTCTGCTATAACTTTTTAATGGTTTGACATAGGAAGTCGTGGGTGGTGTCATGGGACTCTGTAATGAGTCCTTAAGCTTCGTTGGCCTTAATTAGCCCCGCCCCTTCTTCTGATTGGTTGTCCCGATTTTCTGCTATAACTTTGGAATGGTTTGACATAGAGAGTCGTGGGTGGTGGCATCAGATTCTGTATGGAGTCCTTGAAAATCATTGGCCTAAATTAGCCCCGCCCCTTCTTCTGATTGGTTGTCCCTTTTTTCTGCTATAACTTTTGAATGGTTTGACATAGGAAGTCGTGGGTGGTGTCATTTCTGATATGCTTATGGGGGGCGGTGGCCGTGAGTGCGAGGGCCCGTTCATCGCTGCTTGCAGCTTTAATTATTATTATTATTATTTTCCTGACAAAGTGAAGGCCTTTTTGCCCCCCTTAACATGCCCAAAAAGTCACCAAATTTTGCACCCTAGTCAGGCCTGGCGAAAAATTTGATATTTAAAGGTTTGCATTAATGGGCGTGGCAAAATGGCTCAACAGCGCCCCCTTGAAAACTTTGTGCCTCAAGCCCCACGATACGGTTTGACGTACATGCACGAAAATCGGTACACACCTGTATCATGGGACAACTTAAACAAAAGTCTCTTGGGGTAATGCCCGAAACCGAACAGGATGTCGGCCATTTTGAATTAGTCGTGTCATTTTGGCGAAATTTATGCCATTCCTTCGAAAGTTAATTCAGCCCGAACCGTAACGTGCACCCAGGTGTGTTATACATCAAAATGTGCGTCTACATCCTGCGACAACACGCATTACTTTTCTCTTTCAAAAGCGTTACCGTGGCGGCGCTAGACGCCAAAAAGCGCGCCCACCCTTCATCTGGTTGGTTCGACAGAAAAAACTTTGTGCCTCAAGCCCCATAATACGGTTTGACGTACATGAACGAAAATCGGTACACACCTGTATCATGTCGCAACTAAAAGAAAAGTCTCTTGGCGCCATGGCCGAAACCGAACAGGAAGTCGGCCATTTTGAACATTCTGAATTAATTGCGTAATTTTGGAGCAATATATGCCATTCCTTCGAGAGTTAATTCAGCCCGAACCGTATCGTGAACCCAGATGTGTTATACATCAAAATGTGCGTCTCCATCCTGCGACTACACGCATTACTTTTCTCTTTCGAAAGTGTTACCGTGGCGACGCTAGACGCCAACAAGCGCACCCCCCCTTCATCTGATTGGTCCATATTTGATAGTTCCCCAAAAGGCACCAAATTTGGCATGCAAGCCAGGCCTGGCGATAAATTTGATATTTCATGGTTTGCATTAATGGGCGTGGCAAAATGGCTCAACAGCGCCCCCCGGAAAACTTTGTGCCTCAAGCCCCACAATACGGTTTGACGTACATGCACGAAAATCGGTACACACCTGTATCATGTCGCAACTTAAAGAAAAGTCTCTTGGAGCCATGGCCGAAACCGAACAGGAAGTCAGCCATTTTGAATTAATTGTGTAATTTTGGCACAATTTATGCCATTCCTTCGGCAGTTAATTCAGCCCGAACCGTAACGTGCACCCAGGTGTGTTATACACCAAAATGTGCGTCTCCATCGTGCGACACCACGCATTACTTTTCTCTTTCAAAAGTGTTACCGTGGCGACGCTAGACGCGAAAAAGCGCACCCACCCTTCATCTGATTGGTCCATATTTGATAGTTCTCCAAAAGTCACCAAAATTTGCATGCAAGCCAGGCCTGGCGATAAATGTGATATTTCATGGTTTGCATTAATGGGCGTGGCCTAACGGCTCAACAGCGCCCCCTAGAATACTTTTCTCTGCCATAACTTTTGAATGGTTTCACATAGAGAGTCGTGGGTGGTGTCATGGGACTCTGTAATGAGTCCTTAAGCTTCGTTGGCCTTAATTAGCCCCGCCCCTTCTTCTGATTGGTTGTCCCGATTTTCTGCTATAACTTTTGAATGGTTTGACATAGAGAGTCGTGGGTGGTGTCATCAGATTCTTTATGGAGTCCTTGAACTTCATTGGCCTGAATTAGCCCCGCCCCTTCTTCTGATTGGTTGTCCTTTTTTTATAATAAAATTGCCGCGAGCCGCCAGTCGCTCTCGCGCTGACTCCCGCTTCCTGATTCAAACGTCTGCCGGCCCCGCCCCCTGACCAATCAGTGGCGAGTAGGGTGATGACGGCCCCGCCCCCCGACCAATCAGTGGCGAGTAGGGTGATGACGGCCCCGCCCCCCGACCAATCAGCTCCCTGTAATGTGGTGACTTCAGAAATATTCCCGGCTCAGCCCGGTTACAACCTTGGCAGAATGGTTACAGAAAAAGTAATAATTTAAATACTAGGGTTTTACTAATATTTATAACTTACAAATATTTAAAAAATTAGGTTAAAAAAGTTCCAGACATTTTATCGCTATGTTGGTCTGTCCTAAGCCAGTAGGTCAAATAAAAGGAATAGCTGAGACTTAGCTCAGCCAGATTATTGCGGTCTTTGCTGCCAGAGGTCGAGAGTTCAAGCCTGGCTTGATATGCCAAAAGTTTTGTCAGCAATTTTTGTGTTTTTTTTACATCAAAATGTTTGTCTCTGTCCTGTGACGACGCACATTACTTTTCTCTTTCCCCTTCTTCTGATTGGTTGTCCCGATTTTCTGCCATAACTTTTGAATTTGAGTGGAGTTTGCGCGCGCAGCTCCCGCGGGGGGAGGGGCTGATGTTCAGCGCGGCCGCCATCTTGGTCGAGGCGCCGCATTGACTGCCTGAGAACGTCGGGCGTGGCCGCCATCTTGGATCGGTATCGCTTTAACTCTAGAGCGTTCACTTCTATTGTGGAAGGAGGTGTCTGCATAAGTAAAATAACTATAACTCACTTGATTTTCAACCGATTTTCACGCGGTTTGCTTTGTTACAAACGGCAGACATGTAGCTATGATACAGGATGCTTGATGTACGTTAAATATGCAAGCTTTCATGCTAAAATACGTTCTGCAGGTAGTCACACTTCAGGTATACACACACACACACACACACACATATATATATATATACACACACACACACACACACACACACACACACACGCACACAATATATAAAATACAGTATTGCATATTAATGAATGTATTAATATATTTGAATAACAGACATAACAAGCTTAAAAACAAAAAACATAACGGATGACAGCATACAATTGTCATAATGGAGGAAAAAAAGAAACATTTGGAAGGAGTGTGTGTGTGAGGAATTGTATATTAGTGTTATAAATTGAAATTATATAATAATGCAATCGCTATGATATATAATTTTACAATATAATACAGTCAAAAATATATGAAATGAAGCAACATACAATGCAATAATACAATATGCTATATTACTGGGTACGCTAATATGAAATAACAACATGTAATATAATATGGTATAATAGATTAATATAATATCATACATTCTGGACCATGAGATACAGCTGTCCTGTATGATCGTCGTTCATTTGAGTGATCTGATTTTTTTTTTCATGGTTTGCATTAATGGGCGTGTCCTCACGGCTCAACAGCGCCCCCTAGAATACTTTTTTCTGCCATAACTTTTGAAAGGTTTGACATAGAGAGTCGTGGGTGGTGTCATGGGACTCGGCATTGAGTCCTTGACCATAATTGGTGACAATTAGCCCAGTCCCTTTTTCTGATTGGTTATCCCTATTTTCTGCTATAACTTTTGAATGTTTTGACATAGAGAGTCGTGGGTGGTGTCATGGGACTCTGTAATGAGTCCTTGATCTTCTTTGCCCTGAATTAGCCCCGCCCCTTCTTCTGACTGGTCGTCCCTTTTTTCTGCTATAACTTTTGAAGGGTTTGACATAGGAAGTCGTGGGTGGTGTCATTTCTGATATGCTTATGGGGGGCGGTTGACGTGAGTGCGAGGGCCCGTTCATTGCTGCTTGCAGCTTTAATTATTATTATTATTATTATTATTTTCCTGACAAAAGGAAGGCCTTTTTGCCCCCCAAAACATGCCCAAAAACTCACCAAATTTTGCACCCAAGTCAGGCCTGGCGAAAAATTTGATATTTTATGGTTCGCATTAATGGGCGTGGCAAAATGGCTCAACAGCGCCCCCTTGAAAACTTTGTGCCTCAAGCCCCACGATACGGTTTGACGTACATGCACAAAATTCGGTACACACCTGTATCATGGCGCAACTTAAAGAAAAGTCTCTTGGCGTCATGCCCAAAACCGAACAGGATGTCGGCCATTTTGAATTAATCGTGTCATTTTGGCAAAATTTATGCCATTCCTTCGAAAGTTAATTCAGCCCGAACCGTAACGTGCCCCCAAGTGTGTTATACATCAAAATGTGCGTCTCCATCCTCCGACCCCACGCATTACTTTTCTCTTTCGAAAGCGTTACCGTGGCGACGCTAGACGCCAAAAAGCGTGCCCACCCTTCATCTGATTGGTTCGACAGAAAAAACTTTGTGCCTCAAGCCCCATAATACGGTGTGACGTACATGAAGGAAAATCGGTACACACCTGTATCATGTCACAACTTAAAGAAAAGTCTCTTGGCGCCATGGCCTAAACCGAACAGGAAGTCGGCCATTTTGAACATTCTGAATTAATCGCGTAATTTTGGAGCAATATATGCCATTCCTTCGAGAGTTAATTCAGCCCGAACCGTATCGTGAACCCAGATGTGTTATACATCAAAATGTGCGTCTCCATCCTGCGACTACACGCATTACTTTTCTCTTTCAAAAGTGTTACCGTGGCGACGCTAGACGCCAACAAGCGCACCCCCCCTTCATCTGATTGGTCCATATTTGATAGTTCCCCAAAAGGCACCAAATTTGGCATGCAAGCCAGGCCTGGCGATAAATTTGATATTTCATGGTTTGCATTAATGGGCGTGGCAAAATGGCTCAACAGCGCCCCCCGGAAAACTTTGTGCCTCAAGCCCCACAATACGGTTTGACGTACATGCACGAAAATCGCTACTCACCTGTATCATGGCACAACTTAAAGAAAAGTCTCTTGGAGCCATGGCCGAAACCGAACAGGACGTCGGCCATTTTGAATGAATTGTGTCATTTTGGCGAAATTTATGCCATTCCTTCGGCAGTTAATTCAGCCCGAACCGTAACGTGCACCCAGGTGTGTTATACATCAAAATGTGCGTCTCCATCCTGCGACACCACGCATTACTTTTCTCTTTCAAAAGCGTTACCGTGGCGACGCTAGACGCCAAAAGGCGCGCCCCCCCTTCATGTGATTGGTCCATATTTGATAGTTCTCCAAAAGTCACCAAATTTTGCATGCAAGCCAGGCCTGGCGATAAATTTGATATTTCATGGTTTGCAATTAATGAGCGTGGCTAACGGTTCAACAGCGCCCCCTAGAATACTTTTCTCTGCCATAACTTTTGAATGGTTTCACATAGAGAGTCGTGGGTGGTGTCATGGGACTCTGTAATGAGTCCTTAAGCTTCGTTGGCCTTAATTAGCCCCGCCCCTTCTTCTGATTGGTTGTCCCGATTTTCTGCTATAACTTTTGAATGGTTTGACATAGAGAGTCATGGGTGGTGTCATCAGATTCTTTATGGAGTCCTTGACCTTCATTGGCCTGAATTAGCCCCGCCCCTTCTTCTGATTGGTTGTCCTTTTTTTATAATAAAATCGCCGCGAGCCACCAGTCGCTCTCGCGCTGAGTCCCGCTTCCTGATTCAAACATCTGCCGGCCCCGCCCCCTGACCAATCAGTGGCGAGTAGGGTGATGGCGGCCCCGCCCCCCGACCAATCAGTGGCGAGTATGGTGATGACGGCCCCGCCCCCCGACCAATCAGTGGCGAGTAGGGTGATGACGGCCCCGCCCCCCGACCAATCAGTGGCGAGTAGGGTGATGACGGCCCCGCCCCCCGACCAATCAGTGGCGAGTAGGGTGATGACGGCCCCGCCCCCCGACCAATCAGTGGCGAGTAGGGTGATGACGGCCCCACCCCCCGACCAATCAGTGGCGAGTATGGTGATGACGGCCCCGCCCCCCGACCAATCAATGGCGAGTAGGGTGATGACGGCCCCGCCCTCCGACCAATCAGTGGCGAGTATGGTGATGACGGCCCCGCCCCCCCACCAATCAGTGGCGAGTAGGGTGATGACGGCCCCACCCCCCGACCAATCAGTTCCCTGTAATGTGGTGACCTCAGAAATATTCCCGGCTCAGCCCGGTTACAACATTGGCAGAATGGTTACAGAAAAAGTAATAATTAAAATAGTAGGGTTTTACTAATATTTAAAACTTACAAATATTTAAAAAATTTGGAAAAAAAAGTTCCAGATATTTTACGCTATGTTGGTCTGTCCTAAGCCAGTAGGTCAAATGAAAGAATAGCTGAGACTTAGCTCAGCCAGATTATTGCGGTCTTTGGTGCCAGAGGTTGGGAGTTCAAGCCTGGCAATATGCCGAAATTTTTGTCAGCAATTTTTGTGTTTTTTTTACATCAAAATGTTCGTCTCTGTCCTGTGACGACGCACATTACTTCTCTCTTTCAAAAGTGTTACCGTGGCGACGCTAGACGCGAAAAAGCGCTCGTCCCCTTCATCTGATTGGTCCATATTTGATAGTTCTCCAAAAGTCACCAAATTTTGCATGCAAGCCAGGCCTGGCGATACATTTGATATTTCATGGTTTGCATTAATGGGCGTTGCCTAACGGCTCAACAGCGCCCCCTAGAATACTTTTCTCTGCCATAACTTTTGAATGGTTTGACATAAAGAGTCGTGGGTGGTGTCATGGGACTCGGTATTGAGTCCTTGACCTTCATTGGCCTGAATTAGCCCCGCCCCTTCTACTGATTGGTTGTCCCGATTTTCTGCCATAACTTTTGAATGGTTTGACATAGAGAGTCGTGGGTGGTGTCATCAGACTCTGTATGGAGTCCTTGACCTTCATTGGCCAGAATTAGCCCCGCCCCTTCTTCTGATTGGTTGTTCCTTTTTTCTGCTATAACTTTTGAATGGTTTGACATAGAGAGTCGTGGGTGGTGTCATTTCTGATATGCTTATGGGGGGCGGTGGACGTGAGTGCGAGGGCCCGTTCATCGCTGCTTGCAGCTTTAATTATTATTATTATTTTTCTTCTGACAAAGTGATGGCCTTTTTGCCCCCCTTAAAATGCCCAAAAAGTCACCAAATTTTGCACCCAAGTCAGGCCTGGCGAAAAATTTGATATTTAATGGTTTGCATTAATGGGCGTGGCAAAATGGCTCAACAGCGCCCCCTTGAAAACTTTGTGCCTCAAGCCCCACGATACGGTTTGACGTACATGCACGAAAATCGGTACACACCTGTATCATGGGACAACTTAAAGAAAAGTCTCTTGCCGTCATGCCCGAAACCGAACAGGAAGTCGGCCATTTTGAATTAATCGTGTCACTTTGGCGCAATTTATGCCATTCCTTCGGCAGTTAATTCAGCCCGAACCGTAACGTGCACCCAGGTGTATTATACATCAAAATGTGCGTCTCCCTCCTGCGACCACACGCATTACTTTTCTCTTTCAAAAGCGTTACCGTGGCGACGCTAGACGCCAAAAAGCGCGCCCACCCTTCATCTGGTTGGTTCAGACAGAAAAAACTTTGCGCCTCAAGCCCCATAATACGGTTTGACGTACATGAACGAAAATTGGTACACTCCTGTATCATGTCGCAACTAAAAGAAAAGTCTCTTGGCGCCATGGCCGAAACCGAACAGGAAGTCGGCCATTTTGAACATTCTGAATTAATTGCGTAATTTTGGAGCAATATATGCCATTCTTCGAGAGTTAATTCAGCCCGAACCGTATCGTGAACCCAGATGTGTTATACATCAAAATGTGCGTCTCCATCCTGCGACTACACGCATTACTTTTCTCTTTCGAAAGTGTTACCGTGGCGACGCTAGACGCCAACAAGCGCACCCCCCCTTCATCTGATTGGTCCATATTTGATAGTTCCCCAAAAGGCACCAAATTTGGCATGCAAGCCAGGCCTGGTGATAAATTTGATATTTCATGGTTTGCATTAATGGGCGTGGCAAAATGGCTCAACAGCGCCCCCCGGAAAACTTTGTGCCTCAAGCCCCACAATACGGTTTGACGTACATGCACGAAAATCGCTACACACCTGTATCATGGCACAACTTAAAGAAAAGTCTCTTGGAGCCATGGCCAAAACCGAACAGGATGTCGGCCATTTTGAATAAATTGTGTCATTTTGGCGAAATTTATGCCATTCCTTCGAGAGTTAATTCAGCCCGAACCGTATCGTGCACCCAGGTGTGTTATACATCAAAATGTGCGTCTACATCCTGCGACACCACGCATTACTTTTCTCTTTCAAAAGTGTTAACGTGGCGACGCTAGACGCCAAAAGGCGCGCCCCCCCTTCATGTGATTGGTCCATATTTGATAGTTCTCCAAAAGTCACCAAATTTTGCATGCAAGCCAGGCCTGGTGATAAATTTTATATTTCATGGTTTGCATTAATGGGCGTGGCCTAACGGCTCAACAGCGCCACCTTGAATACTTTTCTCTGCCATAACTTTTGAATGGTTTGACATAGAGTCGTGGGTGGTGTCATCAGATTCTGTATGGAATCCTTGACCTTCATTGGCCTGAATTAGCCCCGCCCCTTCTTCTGATTGGTTGTCCCTTTTTTCTGCTATAAACTTTGAATGGTTTGACATAGGAAGTCGTAGGTGGTGTCAAGGGACTCTGCAATGAGTCCTTGAGCTTCTTTGGCCTGAATTAGCCCCGCCCCTTCTTCTGATTGGTTGTCCCTTTTTTATAATAAAATCCCCACGAGCCGCCAGTCGCTCTCGCGCTGACTCCCGCTTCCTGATTCAAACGTCTGCCGGCCCCGCCCACTGACCAATCAGTGGCGAGTAGAGTGATGACGGCCCCGCCCCCCGACCAATCAGTGGCGAGTAGGGTGATGACGGCCCCGCCTCCCGACCAATCAGTGGCGCGGAGGGTGATGACGGCCCCGCCCCCCGACCAATCGGTGGCGAGTAGGGTGATGACGGCCCCAGAGCGATGGATAAAACAGAGTGGCGACAACCTTTGTTCTCGCCGCCAGAGCGGTCACGTGGTTCATGGAAGCCCCGCGAGTTCCAAAACAAAGCTCGAGCTGTCATATTAGTCTATGAGACTGACAGCAGCTGAGCTCGCTTTTGAACGGTAAATATTAAAATAAACCGTACACAAGTACATTTACAGCTGATAATGAATCACCGTGAATACATCAATGTCAGTTACGTGTATTGAATGGCTGGATCACTAAACTAAAAGCGTAATCAGACAAGCTTTTCTGTGTTATTTTGGGGGGAGAAAAAACTTCGCTTCATGGATTGCGGATAAATTAGCTGTAATAAACTGTAATTAGAACTGTAATCTGGTGCAATGCATCTCTTGTGTAGCTACATGAGATTATTGTAAGTTATTTATTAAGAGCAAGTGTCTGTGAGAACAAGTAAAATAATCAAAAGACAATGTATGAACATTGTCTTTTTAACTTACATCACAGAAAAATATGTTTGACATTACGGAAAAACAATTTTATTTAACAGAGACTGTATTCCAGCATTAGGACAGCAGAAAAAAAGAAAAAAAAAGGTGGGGCTACGAAAAAAAAGGTGGGGCTACGAAACACTTACAGAGAATATGAGCATATATTTTATTAGAATACTCTGAAAAGTGTCTGACACCACCTCAAGGGGCAGGATGGACCATTAAACCTTTAATATGTAATCAGTGTAATAATAATAATAATACATTTTATTTGTAAAGCACTTTTCATAAAATAATCTTAAAGTGCTAACATAAACAAAGGGAATAAAATCAAGACACATAAAATACCACGAGTAAAAAGCATAAAACCCATCCATAAAAGACCAGGGAAAGCCTTCCTGAACAAAAACGTTTTAAGCCCCTTTTTAAAAAGTTGTCCAATGTAGTTTTTGACCCACTCTGACTTCTCCAAAGGGGAACAATTTGAAAAAAAGAGGCATATCTGGTGTAAAAGTTGGCTTTATTACAATATCCACTAGCAATATCCTCCATGCACATCAACCAAACCTGTGGGACACAGAAAGAAGAGTGAGAAAAAGTAATCTAGCATCCGAGCACTCACTAAATTCACTATCTCAATGTCTATATATTCATCAATGGAAACAAAATAAAAGTGTCAATTAAATATACACACCACTACAAATAGTATTCATCTGTGTGCACAATTTGTTAGGCAAGTTGTATTTTTTAGGTTTCATTTTATTATTTAACAACTACAGTGCTCTCAGTCAATCCGAAATGTTAATAATAATCAAGGTGACATCTGACAATCTTTTTTTTTTTTTTTACATTTATTATTGTATATAGAACAGTGATCATACCATGGTTGGCTGTGCAGCATTTGGGTGCACCAATCGGTCAGAGGGAGGCCATCGGATGTATGGTTTCCCCAAGGACACGGACCGACGTAAAAGATGGCTGGTTATGGTCAGCAGAGAAAATTTTGAAGTTAAAGGAAATTATAACAGCAGAAAACTTTGTCAGGTAAATAATGTTGACATGGTGACAAGACAGTTGCTTATTAACATTTCTAAGGCCATCACATTAATGAGCATACACAATAATGACATTTCAATTATATTTAAAGTATACAGTGTAAACAGATCTTACAAATCTCCCTGCAGGTACATTTTGAGGACAACCAGTTCACAAAAAACAAAAAAGGCCAATTCATGTTACGACCTGATGCTGTGCCTACCTTATTCATTCATCGCCCAAAGCCTAAGAGGAGGAAAGTCCCCACACGGGGCCGGCCTTCAACAGTGGTGAATGAAGGGAGCGATGACCACACCTACTACAAAAAAAGATCACATTTGGGTATGACACACAGTTAACAACATATCCCATTTATGTAATGCAAAGATAGACTACACTCTAATGCAGCCTTCAGATTATTAGATACAGCATAAAAACAACAGGGGTGGGTGAATCTATGTGACAGACGGACATTTTATTTGTCCCCACAAGGACATTGATTTGCAGTGGAGGGAACAAAAATAATTCTTCATCTATTGCTAATAAAAAAAAATTAGAAAAACTTTACGTATGTTGTTAGTCCTGGAGTGTGGCAGATTATTTGTTTCACATGAGTATACAATTTTGTTTAATTGGAGTGTAGTGTACCCTTAAACAGGAGATGAGAGTAGGTGCTAATGTAAATGAAGGATAAATGCATATTAGCTGCAACAACACCTGATAATGATGATTATTATTATTATTATTACAGAGAATGAGGGAGAAATTGAGGCAGATGACAAAGATGATAGGGAAGTACCAGGATGCAGTGTGCAGATTGAGGATGAAGGAGAGGTCAGCGGACTTCCAGAGGCCAGTCAGGCAGAGGCTGCCACTGAAGAAGCCACTGTGACAGGGCCAGGTGATCCAGGGACCAGTGTGCTAGGGGCCAGTCATGACAGAGCGAGTGTGGAGGACCTAAGAAAGAGACTTAGGATGGAGACACTCCTAAGAAAGAGAGCAGAGAGGGCCCTTCAACAACAAAAGAGAATAAATTCAGGATTGATAAAGAAGTACAATTTCATTCAAAAAAAGTTCAAATCAATTTTTAACAGAGACCAAATTCAACAATTAGAAAGACAGAAGAAAGGTGGGATACACTGGAGCAATGAGACCCTGAAAAAAGCAATCCAAATTCGGTTTACTGCTGGCACAACAGGTTACAAAACGTTACAAAAACTGCAAATTCCACTGCCTGACATCAGGACATTACAACGGAGAATGCAGCATGTTAAAATGGAGCCTGGAGTGTTGGGGGAGGTATTCAACATGCTGAAGCTTAAGGTCAGTGGCATGAATAGTATGGAGAGACGATGTGTACTCACACTGGATGAGATGGCCATCAGCCCAGGCGTGGAGCTGCACATGGGAACAGGGAGACTGTTTGGCAATGTGACACTGCCTGGTCACACAGGGCAGGCAACTCATGCCTGCGTGTTTATGCTGGCTGGAATAACTACACGCTGGAAGCAAATTGTTGCTTACCATTACAGTAGCAATTCTACTGATGGCACAGTTTACCAGCCCATCATCATTGCCATCATAGAAGCTGCAGCGTCTGTAGGGCTTCATGTGACCAACGTCACCTCTGACATGGGGAGTCCCAACCAAGCAATGTGGAGGTCATTTGGGGTAACCTGCTTCAAACCACACATACCCCATCCTGTTGAGCAACACAAGCGGCTCTATTTCATGGCTGATGTTCCACATCTTGTGAAAAATTTGAAGAGTGCCCTTGTCCGTGGGCACACCATCACCATTCCACAAGACGTGGTGGACAAGGAGCAGCTGGGGTCCAGCATGGTGTCCGTTGATCCTTTGAAGGATCTTGTTTCCTTCCAGGAGAACATGGCACTTAAGTTGGCACCAAATCTGTGCCGAGGCATCCTGGAGCCTACCCATTTTGAAAAAATGAAGGTTAGTTCTGCCATGCATGTTTTCAGCAAGGCAACGAGTGCTGCCCTGAGGTACCTAGTGGAGGAGGAGCAACGACCAAGATCCTACCTTGTGACATCATGGTTTTTGGAGAAGGTGGACCACTGGTTTGACCTCATGTCATCTCGTAATGTCGTGACAGCACTCAGCCATTTCAAAATGGAGGAGTATGAGAAGGCCATCTGCTTCCTCCAGGATAGCATTCACCTTTTTCGGAGCCTGAAGATCGGTCACCAGGGCAGCTGGAAACCAGTCCAGACAGGACTGGTGATGTCCACCACAGCGATCCTGGAGATCCAGCAAGACCTGTTAAGCGAAGGGCACAAATTTGTTCTCACAAGCCGCTTTACCCAGGATTGCTTGGAGAACACCTTCTCCTGCATACGCCAGAGGAATCCCGTGCCAACACCAGCGGAGTTCCACTATGCACTGCGATCTGTCACTGTGGGACAGTTCCTCTCGACAGTGGACACTGGCAGTTACCTGGTTGATGGATCTGACCATTTGGCAGACTTCCTGAGCACGAAGAGCAGCAGCTACAGTCCTCCTGCGGTTCTGCGAGTGGAGCAGCTGGAGGACCAACCATCAGTAGCACCTGACTTCACCAAAACTGAGTCTTGTGTCCTATATCATCTTGCAGGATACATTGTAAAGAGGGTCATCAGCTGCTCACTTTGTGAGAAATGCCAGGGTGCACTAATAGAAAAAGAAGATGCAAATGAGAGAGATCTTCTTTTAAGATTGAAAGAATACAAAAGGGGTGCACTATACCGGCCATCTGATGAGGTTTTTACTCTCATTCAGAGTGTGGAGCAACTGTTCCGTGTGAGGACAGGTGATTCCCTCATGGAGTCCACCAATGCCATGGCAATGCTGGAAGAAAAGGCCATGGAAATTGACAGCAACCTTCCCTCATGCCATGAGCTGAAGAAAAAAATTCTCACCACGTACATCCGGCTGAGGTTGAGGATTGCATCCAAGTGCATCTGGGCTGCGAAGAAGGACAAACAAGGGAAAGGGTACTTTGGCAGCAAGAGTCAGAGTAAAAGTGCAAAAAAAAAAAAAAAAACCTCTGCACTAAAGGTCACAACACCGAGACCCCTGCCAAACACCTTACTTGTTGCCATGGATGTCTTTGGACTTTCCACCCTATGTCCACCACCAGCAGCCTCCAGTGGTCCCTTGCTGCAGCCAGCTCTCAGCTGCAGCCGCATCCAGCAGCCACCACCAGCAGCCTCCAGTGGTCTCTTGCTGCAGCCAGCTCTCAGCTGCAGCCGCATCCAGCAGCCACCACCAGCAGCCTCCAGTGGTCCCTTATCCCAGCAGCTGCAGCCAGCTCTCAGCTGCAGCCGCATCCAGCAGCCACCACCAGCAGCCTCCAGTGGTCCCTTATCCCAGCAGCTGCAGCCAGCTCTCAGCTGCAGCCGCATCCAGCAGCCACCACCAGCAGCCTCCAGTGGTCTCTTGCTGCAGCCAGCTCTCAGCTGCAGCCGCATCCAGCAGCCACCACCAGCAGCCTCCAGTGGTCCCTTATCCCAGCAGCTGCAGCCAGCTCTCAGCTGCAGCCGCATCCAGCAGCCACCACCAGCAGCCTCCAGTGGTCCCTTATCCCAGCAGCTGCAGCCAGCTCTCAGCTGCAGCCGCATCCAGCAGCCACCACCAGCAGCCTCCAGTGGTCTCTTGCTGCAGCCAGCTCTCAGTCGCATCCAGCAGACACCACCAGCTGCATCCGCCACCAGCAGGAGCCACCATCGGTTGCTCTTGCCAGCCAACACTACCAGCCAACACCAGCAGCAGTCGTCACAGGCAGCAGCAGGTGGTGCACCACGTGTTCAGCCAAATTTTGCCAAAAACATTATTCATGTTAGTTGTGTTAGTGGACCAGGAATATAAATTATATTTCCATTTGCAGGTCAAGGAGGAGGGGGAGCAGGATTTATCCTTGTCTACCCAAGGACCGCTTGTCCAGCAGCACCACCAGCAGCCTCCAGTGGTCTCTTGCTGCAGCCAGCTCTCAGCCGCATCCAGCAGCCACCACCAGCAGCTTCCAGTGGTCCCTTGCTGCAGCCAGCTCTCAGCAGCAGCCGCATCCAGCAGCCACCACCAGCAGCCTCCAGTGGTCTCTTGCTGCAGCCAGCTCTCAGCCGCATCCAGCAGCCACCACCAGCAGCCTCCAGTGGTCTCTTGCAGCAGCCAGCTCTCAGCAGCAGCTGCATCCAGCAGCCACCACCAGCTGCATCCGCCACCAGCAGGAGCCACCATCAGTTGCTCTTGCCAGCCAACACTACCAGCCAACACCAGCAGCAGTCGTCACAGGCAGCAGCAGGTGGTGCACCACGTGTTCAGCCAAATTCTGCCAAAAACATTATTCATTTTAGTTATGTTAGTGAAGCAGGAAAATAAATTATCTTTCCATTTGCAGGTCAAGGATGAGGGGGAGCAGGATCCTCGTCTTCCCAAGGAGTATCTGCAAAAACTGACTTTAATAATCTGTTGATTTTTGGCTGTTCAAATAAATTGAATTTAATTGAAATGACTAGAAATCTTGGACTGGAGAACCTGGGACCTGTGAGGGAGACACACATTCAAATACATGTACTCTGATAAAAGAAAAGCAAAACAAGCAGATGATGACATATGCTTCTAAATCAAAAAGTGACTTACTGTAGCAAAGGGTGGTCCCTTTGTCCCCATTCCTGGAGGTGGAGACGACATAGCTTTAGGAACAGCAAACCCTGCAAGCAGGGGCGAAAATCCCGGTGGGGACAGGGGGGACAAGTCCCCCCCATTAGTAAAGCTGTCCCCCCCTAGAATAATTTGAGACAGAATTAATAATTTTGGAACAATGCAGTAGTATTTAGTAGTGATGCACCAAAATGAAAATTTGTGGCCGAAACCGAAATCGAAAATAATAATAAACAGTAAAATCTCATTACACTTAAAACAAGACTCATCACCAGAAAAATAACTTGTTATTTGACAATTTTCACCTGTTTCAAGTAAATTTTCACTTGAAATAAGTAGAAAAATCTGCCAGTGCGACAAGATTTATCTTCTAAGCAAAACAATCTTGTTCCACTGGCAGATTTTTCTACTTATTTTAAGTGAAAATCTACTTGAAACAGGTGAAAATTGTTTTTTTTTTTTCCAGTGATGACTCTTGTTTTAAGTGTAATGAGATTTTTTTACTAAAATTAGACATTTTAACTAGAAATAAGACAAATATTCTTGTTAAGATTTTGGGTTTTTGCAGTGTATTATGTCAGATATGCTGTATTATTGCCACCTTCAACCTAATACCATTGTTTTGTATTGCTCTAAGAAAGGTCTTCTGCCTGTTTGCGAGATAGAGTTGAAAATGTCAAAATGCTGTATTAAAGGAAGGCTAAAACTTTTATTCCTTGTCCCCCCCTGGATTTATTTTCTAAAATTTTACTGTTTATTGTCCCCCACAACTATGAAACGGGATTTTCGCCCCTGCCTGAAAGAAGAAAACATGACTTGCATACACAACTAAGAAAAGGAACAGCCACAAAATTATTATCTATTGACAGCAGAAACTTCACAAGGCTCGTTCATGATTACCTTTAATATAATAAACTCAACATTCCATATAAACATGTAATATTTATTTTAAATCAGAGGTTAACAATATAATTAATTCAGTGGTAACCGATGATCTACAGCCGCAGTGTTTAAACCACTGTGCAATGTTTTGGCCTATAATGTATGAATTTAAAAATTGAAAAAAATCATATCTAACATAAAAAGCACCTCCGATATAATAACTACACATAAGGACTTAAAATTGGTCGGTATTTCATCGCCTTAACTCAGGAGTTTCTCGAAGTGCGGCCACTGAAATCAACGGGATCCAACGGGATCGACGCCGCTTATGGAACTATAGAGGGCTCCATAACCCGGAAGTGCGGGTTACAACGGAGTGCTATGGAAGTGTCGCCACCATGGATGTATTATAGAAACTGGATTGGAGACTAAAAATGGCCGCCCATTCATTTCAATGCATTCTGCTCAGCCAGCGCATAAGCCGAAAAAATCTCTGACTTCCGGGTTTACTTCCGCATACAGCGGCCCATAGAGCATGCGCAGTTGAGTCACCTCCCATGATGCTCTGGGGCCTCCCATCATGCCCCGGGGCAATGACGCGAGTATTAATATAATATGTATTAATATAATATCTTAATTAATGTATATTATTACATGTATAGCATTACATATATTATTAATGTATTAATATAATATAATTATATAATATATATTAATATAAAACATCCGTGGAATGCACGGACACGGCTGTGACGTCAGCCGTGACGTCACGCCCAGAAAGAGACTTTTCTTTTACTTTTCTGGCCGTTATAAAACATTTTTGACGGATATAAAGTCCATGACTTAAAAATATAGAATACAAAGATTAGTAATAGCCGGTGATTACAGCTGAAGGTGTCCTGTGAACAGTTTTAGAGGCTTCTCTTTTACTATTGCGGTCTATGGGAAAAAAGCTTTCTGGGCCGCATGGGATTTTTGGTTGCAGTACCGCGGTTGGCCACTGGAAAAAATCGGCGCGCCTTCTGAGTGCCAGACCCGGGGGCTGGTCGCCACTCTGTTTTATCCATCGCTCTGGACGGCCCCGCCCCCCGACCAATCAGTGGCGAGTAGGGTGATGACGGCCCCGCCCCCCGACCAATCAGCTCCCTGTAATGTGGTGACGTCAGAAATATTCCCAGCTCAGCCCGGTTACAACCTTGGCAGAATGGTTACAGAAAAAGTAATAATTAAAATAGTAGGGTTTTACTAATATTTATAACTTACAAATATTTTAAAAAATTAGAAAAAACAGCTCCAGACTTACATTACTAAATATCGATATGTTGGTCTCTGCTAAGTCAGTAGGTCAAATAGGAATGAGAAGCTGAGTCTTAGCTCAGCCAGAGCGTTCCCGTCTTTGGAGTCAGAGATCAGAGTTCGATTCCCGCAGTATCCAGACTTTTTTGTCAGCAATTTTTTTTTTTCTACATCAATATGTGCGTCCCTGTCCTGCAACGACGCACATTACTTTTCTCATTTAAAAGCGTTACCGCGGCAACGCTAGACACCAAAAAGTGCGCCCACCCTTCATCTGATTGGTTCAGAGGGAAAAAACTTTGAGCCTCAAGCCCCATAATACGGTTTGACGTACATGAACGAAAATCGGTACACACCTGTATCATGTCGCAACTTAAAGAAAAGTCTCTTGGCGCCATGGCCGAAATTGAACAGGAAGTCGGCCATTTTGAATTAATTGTGTAATTTTGGCGCAATTAATGCCATTCCTTCGGCAATTAATACGGCCCGAACCGTAACGTGCATCCAGGTGACTTATACCTCAAAATGTGCGTCTCCATCTTGCGACTACGCGCATTACTTTTCTCTTTCAAAAGTGTTACCGTGGCGATGCTAGACGCCAAAAAGCGTGCCCCCTTAATCTGATTGGTCCATATTTGATAGTTCTCCAAAAGTCACCAAATTTTGCATGCAAGCCAGGCCTGGTGATAAATTTGATATTTCATGGTTTGCATTAATGGGCGTGGCAAAATGGCTCAACAGCACCCCCCGGAAAACTTTTCTGTGCCATAACTTTTGAATGGTTTGACATAAAGAGTCATGGGTGGTGTCATGGGACTCGGTATTGAGTCCTTGACCATAATTGGTGAAAATTAGCCCCGCCCCTTCTTTTGATTGGTTGTCCCTATTTCCTGCTATAACTTTTGAATGGTTTGACATGGAGAGTCGTGGGTGGTGTCATCAGACTCTGTATGGAGTCCTTGACCTTCATTGGCCTGAATTAGCCCCGCCCCTTATTGTGATTGGTTGTCCCTTTTTTCTGCTATAACTTTTGAATGGTTTGACATAGGAAGTCGTGGGTGGTGTCATTTCTGATATGCTTATGGGGGGCGGCGGCCGTGAGTGCGAGGGCCCGTTCATCGCTGCTTGCAGCTTTAATTAGGGCCCGAGCACCTTCAGAGCGAAGGCCCTATTGTATTTGCAGGAATTTTTATTATTATTATTATTATTAGGGCCCGAGCACCTTCAGTGCGAAGGCCCTATTGTATCTGTAGGAATTCTTCGCGTTATTATTATTATTTTTCTGACGAAAGGAGGGCCTTTTTGCCCCCCTAAACGTGCCCGAAAAGTCACCAAATTTTGCAGGCAAACCAGGCCTGGCGAAAAATTTGATATTTAATGGTTTGCATTAATGGGCGTGGCAAAATGGCTCAACAGCGCCCCCCGGAAAACTTTGTGCCTCAAGCCCCACGATACGGTTTGACGTACATGCACGAAAATCGGTACAGACCTGTATCATGGCACAATTTAAAGAAAAGTCTCTTGGAGTCAAGCCCGAAACCGAACAGGATGTCGGCCATTTTGAATTAATCGTGTCATTTTAGCGAAATTCATGCCATTCCTTCGGCAGTTAATACGGCCCGAACCGTAACGTGCCCCCAAGTGTGTTATACATCAAAATGTGCGTCACTATCCTCCGACACCACGCATTACTTTTCTCTTTCAAAAGCATTACCGTGGCGACGCTAGACGCCAAAAAGCGCGCCCACCCTTCATCTGATTGGTTCAGACAGAAAAAACTTTGTGCCTCAAGCCCCATAATACGGTTTGACGTACATGAACAAAAATCGGTACACACCTGTATCATGTCGCACCTTAAAGAAAAGTCTCTTGGCGCCATGGCCGAAACCGAACAGGAAGTCGGCCATTTTGAACATTCTGAATTAATCACGTAATTTTTGAGCAATATATGCCATTCCTTCGAGAATTAATACGGCCCGAACCGTAACGTGCACCCAGGTGTGTTATACATCAAAATATGCGTCTCCATCCTGCGACTACGCGCATTACTTTTCTCTTTCAAAAGTGTTATCGTGGCGACGCTAGACGCCAAAAAGCACGCCCCCCCTTCATCTGATTGGTCCATATTTGATAGTTCCCCAAAAGGCACCAAATTTGGCATGCAAGCCAGGCCTGGCGATAAATTTGATATTTCATGGTTTGCATTAATGGGCGTGGCAAAATGGCTCAACAGCGCCCCCCGGAAAACTTTGTGCCTCAAGCCCCACAATACGGTTTGACGTACATGCACGAAAATCGGTACACACCTGTATCATGGCGCAACTTAAAGAAAAGTCTCTTGGCGCCATGGCCGAAACCGAACAGGATGTCGGCCATTTTGAATTAATTGTGTAATTTTGGCGCAATTTATGACATTCCTTCTGCAATTAATACCACCCAAACCGTAACGTGCACCCAGGTGTGTTATACATCAAAATGTGCGTCTTTACCCTGCGACTACATGCATTACTTTTCTCTTTCAAAAGTGTTACCGTGGCGACGCTAGACGCCAAAAAGCGCGCCCCCCCCCTTCATCTGATTGGTCCATATTTGATAGTTCTCCAAAAGTCATCAAATTTTGCATGCAAGCCAGGCCTGGTGATAAATTTGATATTTCATGGTTTGCATTAATGGGCGTGGCCTAACGGCTCAACAGCGCCCCCTAGAATACTTTTCTGTGCCATAACTTTTGAATGGTTTGACATAAAGAGTCGTGGGTGGTGTCATGGGACTCGGTATAGAGTCCTCGACCATAATTAGTGAAAATTAGCCCCGCCCCTTCTTTTGATTGGTTGTCCCTATTTCCTGCTATAACTTTTGAATGGTTTGACATAGAGAGTCGTGGGTGGTGTCATCAGACTCTGTATGGAGTCCTTGACCTTCATTGGCTTAAATTAGCCCCGCCCCTACTTCTGATTGGTTGTCCCTTTTTTCTGCTATAACTTTTGAATGGTTTGACATAGGAAGTCGTGGGTGGTGTCAGGTCTGATATGCTTATGGGGGGCGGTGGCCGTGAGTGCGAGGGCCCGTTCATCGCTGCTTGCAGCTTTAATTATTATTATTATTTTCCTGACAAAGTGAAGGCCTTTTTGCCCCCCTTAACATGCCCAAAAAGTCACCAAATTTTGCCCCCTAGTCAGGCCTGGCGAAAAATTTGATATTTAAAGGTTTGCATTAATGGGCGTGGCAAAATGGCTCAACAGCGCCCCCTTGAAAACTTTGTGCCTCAAGCCCCACGATACGGTTTGACGTACATGCATGAAAATCGGTACACACCTGTATCATGGGACAACTTAAACAAAAGTCTCTTGGGGTCATGCCCGAAAGCGAACAGGATGTCGGCCATTTTGAATTAGTCGTGTCATTTTGGCGAAATTTATGCCATTCCTTCGAAAGTTAATTCAGCCCGAACCGTAACGTGCCCCCAAGTGTGTTATACATCAAAATGTGCGTCTCCATCCTGCGACAACACGCATTACTTTTCTCTTTCAAAAGCGTTACCGTGGCGGCGCTAGACGCCAAAAAGCGCGCCCACCCTTCATCTGATTGGTTCGACAGAAAAAACTTTGTGCCTCAAGCCCCATAATACGGTTTGACGTACATGAACGAAAATCGGTACACACCTGTATCATGTTGCAACTAAAAGAAAAGTCTCTTGGCGCCATGGCCGAAACCGAACAGGAAGTTGGCCATTTTGAACATTCTGAATTAATTGCGTAATTTTGGAGCAATATATGCCATTCCTTCGAGAGTTAATTCAGCCCGAACCATATCGTGAACCCAGATGTGTTATACATCAAAATATGTGTCTCTATCCTGCGACTACACGCATTACTTTTCTCTTTCGAAAGTGTTACCGTGGCGACGCTAGACGCCAACAAGCGCACCCCCCCTTCATCTGATTGGTCCATATTTGATAGTTCCCCAAAAGGCACCAAATTTGGCATGCAAGCCATGCCTGGCGATAAATTTGATATTTCATGGTTTGCATTAATGGGCGTGGCAAAATGGCTCAACAGCGCCCCCCGGAAAACTTTGTGCCTCAAGCCCCACAATACGGTTTGACGTACATGCACGAAAATCGGTACACACCTGTATCATGGCACAACTTAAAGAAAAGTCTCTTGGAGCCATGGCCGAAACCGAACAGGATGTCGGCCATTTTGAATTAATTGTGTAATTTTGGCGCAATTTATGCCATTCCTTCGGCAGTTAATTCAGCCCGAACCGTAACGTGCACCCAGGTGTGTTATACACCAAAATGTGCGTCTCCATCGTGCGACACCACGCATTACTTTTCTCTTTCAAAAGTGTTACCGTGGCGACGCTAGACGCGAAAAAGCGCACCCACCCTTCATCTGATTGGTCCATATTTGATAGTTCCCCAAAAGGCACCAAATTTGGCATGCAAGCCATGCCTGGCGATAAATTTGATATTTCATGGTTTGCATTAATGGGCGTGGCAAAATGGCTCAACAGCGCCCCCCGGAAAACTTTGTGCCTCAAGCCCCACAATACGGTTTGACGTACATGCACGAAAATCGGTACACACCTGTATCATGGCACAACTTAAAGAAAAGTCTCTTGGAGCCATGGCCGAAACCGAACAGGATGTCGGCCATTTTGAATTAATTGTGTAATTTTGGCGCAATTTATGCCATTCCTTCGGCAGTTAATTCAGCCCGAACCGTAACGTGCACCCAGGTGTGTTATACACCAAAATGTGCGTCTCCATCGTGCGACACCACGCATTACTTTTCTCTTTCAAAAGTGTTACCGTGGCGACGCTAGACGCGAAAAAGCGCACCCACCCTTCATCTGATTGGTCCATATTTGATAGTTCTCCAAAAGTCACCAAAATTTGCATGCAAGCCAGGCCTGGCGATAAATGTGATATTTCATGGTTTGCATTAATGGGCGTGGCCTAACGGCTCAACAGCGCCCCCTAGAATACTTTTCTCTTCCATAACTTTTGAATGGTTTCACATAGAGAGTCGTGGGTGGTGTCATGGGACTCTGTAATGAGTCCTTAAGCTTCGTTGGCCTTAATTAGCCCCGCCCCTTCTTCTGATTGGTTGTCCCGATTTTCTGCTATAACTTTTGAATGGTTTGACATAGAGAGTCGTGGGTGGTGTCATCAGATTCTTTATGGAGTCCTTGACCTTCATTGGCCTGAATTAGCCCCGCCCCTTCTTCTGATTGGTTGTCCTTTTTTTATAATAAAATTGCCGCGAGCCGCCAGTCGCTCTCGCGCTGACTCCCGCTTCCTGATTCAAACGTCTGCCGGCCCCGCCCCCTGACCAATCAGTGGCGAGTAGGGTGATGGCGGCCCCGCCCCCCGACCAATCAGTGGCGAGTAGGGTGATGACGGCCCCGCCCCCCGACCAATCAGTGGCGAGTAGGGTGATGACGGCCCCGCCCCCCGACCAATCAGCTCCCTGTAATGTGGTGACTTCAGAAATATTCCCGGCTCAGCCCGGTTACAACCTTGGCAGAATGGTTACAGAAAAAGTAATAATTTAAATAGTAGGGTTTTACTAATATTTATAACTTACAAATATTTAAAAAATTAGGAAAAAAAAGTTCCAGACATTTTATCGCTATGTTGGTCTGTCCTAAGCCAGTAGGTCAAATAAAAGGAATAGCTGAGACTTAGCTCAGCCAGATTATTGCGGTCTTTGCTGCCAGAGGTCGAGAGTTCAAGCCTGGCTTGATATGGCAAAATTTTTGTGTTTTTTTTACATCAAAATGTTCGTCTCTGTCCTGTGACGGCGCACATTACTTTTCTCTTTCCCCTTCTTCTGATTGGTTGTCCCGATTTTCTGCCATAACTTTTGAATTTGAGTGGAGTTTGCGCGCGCAGCTCCCGCGGGGGGAGGGGCTGATGTTCAGCGCGGCCGCCATCTTGGTCGAGGCGCCGCATTGACTGCCTGAGAACATCGGACGTGGCCGCCATCTTGGATCGGTATCGCTTTAAATCTAGAGCGTTCACTTCTATTGTGGAAGGAGGTGTCTGCATAAGTAAAATAACTATAACTCACTTGATTTTCAACCGATTTTCACGCGGTTTGTTTTGTTACAAACGGCAGACATGTAGCTATGATACAGGATGCTTGATGTACGTTAAATATGCAAGCTTTCATGCTAAAATACGTTCTGCAGGTAGTCACACTTCAGGTATACACACACACACACATATATATATATATATATATATATATATATATATATATATATACACACACACACAGACACACACACACACACACACACAATATACACAATACAAAGTACAGTATAGCATATTAATGAATGTATAAATATATTTGAATAACAGAGATAACAAGCTTAAAAACAAAAAACATAACGGATGACAGCATACAATTGTCATAATGGAGAAAAAAAAGAAACATTTGGAAGGAGTGTGTGTGTGAGGAATTGTATATTAGTGTTATAAATTGAAATTATATAATAATGCAATCGCTATGATATATAATTTTACAATATAATATAGTCAAAAATATATGAAATGAAGCAACATACAATGCAATAATACAATATGCTATATTACTGGGTACGCTAATATGAAATAACAACATGTAATATAATATGGTATAATAGATTAATATAATATCATACATTCTGGACCATGAGATACAGCTGTACTGTATGATCGTCGTTCATTTGAGTGATCTGATTTTTTTTTTCATGGTTTGCATTAATGGGCGTGTCCTCACGGCTCAACAGCGCCCCTTAGAATACTTTTTTCTGCCATAACTTTTGAAAGGTTTGACATAGAGAGTCGTGGGTGGTGTCATGGGACTCGGCATTGAGTCCTTGACCATAATTGGTGACAATTAGCCCAGTCCCTTTTTCTGATTGGTTGTCCCTATTTTCTGCTATAACTTTTGAATGTTTTGACATAGAGAGTCGTGGGTGGTGTCATGGGACTCCGTAATGAGTCCTTGATCTTCTTTGCCCTGAATTAGCCCCGCCCCTTCTTCTGACTGGTCGTCCCTTTTTTCTGCTATAACTTTTGAATGGTTTTACATAGGAAGTCGTGGGTGGTGTCATTTCTGATATGCTTATGGGGGGCGGTTGACGTGAGTGCGAGGGCCCGTTCATTGCTGCTTGCAGCTTTAATTATTATTATTATTTTTCTTCTGACAAAGTGATGGCCTTTTTGGCCCCCTTAACATGCCCAAAAAGTCACCAAATTTTGCACCCAAGTCAGGCCTGGCGAAAAATTTGATATTTAATGGTTTGCATTAATGGACGTGGCAAAATGGCTCAACAGCGCCCTCTTGAAAACTTTGTGCCTCAAGCCCCACGATACGGTTTGACGTACATGCACGAAAATCGGTACACACCTGTATCATGGGACAGCTTAAAGAAAAGTCTCTTGCCGTCATGCCCCAAACCGAACAGGAAGTCGGCCATTTTGAATTAATCGTGTCACTTTGGCGCAATTTATGCCATTCCTTCGGCAGTTAATTCAGCCCGAACCGTAACGTGCACCCAGGTGTATTATACATCAAAATGTGCGTCTCCCTCCTGCGACCACACGCATTACTTTTCTCTTTCAAAAGCGTTACCGTGGCGACGCTAGACGCCAAAAAGCGCGCCCACCCTTCATCTGGTTGGTTCAGACAGAAAAAACTTTGCGCCTCAAGCCCCATAATACGGTTTGACGTACATGAACGAAAATTGGTACACTCCTGTATCATGTCGCAACTAAAAGAAAAGTCTCTTGGCGCCATGGCCGAAACCGAACAGGAAGTCGACCATTTTTAACATTCTGAATTAATTGCGTAATTTTGGAGCAATATATGCCATTCCTTCGAGAGTTAATTCAGCCCGAACCGTATCGTGAACCCAGATGTGTTATACATCAAAATGTGCCTCTCCATCCTGCGACTACACGCATTACTTTTCTCTTTAAAAAGTGTTACCGTGGCGACGCTAGAAGCCAACAAGCGCACCCCCCCTTCATCTGATTGGTCCATATTTGATAGTTCCCCAAAAGGCACCAAATTTGGCATGCAAGCCAGGCCTGGCGATAAATTTGATATTTCATGGTTTGCATTAATGGGCGTGGCAAAATGGCTCAACAGCGCCCCCCGGAAAACTTTGTGCCTCAAGCCCCACAATACGGTTTGACGTACATGCACGAAAATCGCTACACACCTGTATCATGGCACAACTTAAAGAAAAGTCTCTTGGAGCCATGGCCGAAACCGAACGGGATGTCGGCAATTTTGAATAAATTGTGTAATTTTGGCGAAATTTATGCCATTCCTTCGGCAGTTAATTCAGCCCGAACCGTAACGTGCACCCAGGTGTGTTATACATCAAAATGTGCGTCTACATCCTGCGACTACACGCATTACTTTTCTCTTTCAAAAGTGTTACCGTGGCGACGCTAGACGCCAAAAGGCGCGCCCCCCCCCCTTCATGTGATTGGTCCATATTTGATAGTTCTCCAAAAGTCACCAAATTTTGCATGCAAGCCAGACTTGGCGATAAATTTGATATTTCATGGTTTGCATTAATGGGCGGGGCCTAACGGCTCAACAGCGCCCCCTAGAATACTTTTATCTGCCATAACTTTTGAATGGTTTGACATAGGAAGTTGTGGGTGGTGTCATGGGACTCTGTAATGAGTCCTTAAGCTTCGTTGGCCTTAATTAGCCCCGCCCCTTCTTCTGATTGGTTGTCCCTTTTTTCTGCTATAACTTTTTAATGGTTTGACTCCCGCTTCCTGATTCAAACGTCTGCCGGCCCCGCCCCCCGACCAATCAGGGGCGAGTAGGGTGATGACGGCCCCGCCCCCCGACCAATCAGTGGCGAGTAGGGTGATGACGGCCCCGCCCCCCGACCGATCAGCTGTTGTAATGTGGTGACGTCAGAAATAGTCCCGTGCTCAGCCCGGTTTGAACCTCGGTAGAATGCTTACAGAAAGAGTAATAAATGAAATTGTAGTGTTTTACTAATATTTATACCTTACAAATATTAAAAAAATTAGGAAAAAAAGTTCCAGACATTTGATTGCTATGTTGGTCTCTCCTAACCCAGTAAGTCAAAGCAAAAGGAATGGTTGAGACATAGCTCACCCAGAGCATATCGGTCTTTGGTGCCAGAGGTCGGGAGTTCGAGTCTGGCTGTAGCCTATGCCTAAATTTTTGTCAGCAATTTTTTTTTTTTTTTACATCAAAATGTGCGTTTCTGTCCTGCGACGACGCACATTACTTTTCTCTTTCAAAAGTGTTACCGTGGCGACGCTAGACGCGAAAAAGCGCGCCTCCCCTTCATCTGATCGGTCCATATTTGATAGTTCTCCAAAAGTCACCAAATTTTGCATGCAGGCCAGGCCTGGTGATAAATTTGATATTTCATGGTTTGCATTAATGGGCGTGGCCTAACGGCTCAACAGCGCCCCTTAGAATACTTTTCTCTGCCATAACTTTTGAAAGGTTTGACATAAAGAGTCGTGGGTGGTGTCATGGGACTCAGTATTGAGTCCTTGACCATAATTGATGAAAATTAGCCCCGCCCCTTCTTCTGATTGGTCGTCCCGATTTTCTGCTATAACTTTGGAATGGTTTGACATAGAGAGTCGTGGGTGGTGTCATCAGATTCTGTATGGAGTCCTTGACCTTCATTGGCCTGAATTAGCCCCGCCCCTTCTTCTGATTGGTTGTCCCTTTTTTCTGCTATATCTTTTGAATGGTTTGACATAGGAAGTCGTGGGTGGTGTCATTTCTGATATGCTCATGGGGGCGGTGGCCGTGAGTGCGAGGGCCCGTTCATCGCTGCTTGCAGCTTTAATTATTATTATTATTATTTTCCTGACAAAGTGAAGGCCTTTTTGCCCCCCTTAACATGCCCAAAAAGTCACCAAATTTTGCACCCTAGTCAGGCCTGGCGAAAAATTTGATATTTAAAGGTTTGTATTAATGGGCGTGGCAAAATGGCTCAACAGCGCCCCCTTGAAAACTTTGTGCCTCAAGCCCCACGATACGGTTTGACGTACATGCACGAAAATCGGTACACACCTGTATCATGGGACAACTTAAACAAAAGTCTCTTGGGGTCATGCCCGAAACCGAACAGGATGTCGGCCATTTTGAATTAGTCGTGTCATTTTGGCGAAATTTATGCCATTCCTTCGAAAGTTAATTCAGCCCGAACCGTAACGTGCCCCCAAGTGTGTTATACATCAAAATGTGCGTCTCCATCCTGCGACAACACGCATTACTTTTCTCTTTCAAAAGCGTTACCGTGGCGGCGCTAGACGCCAAAAAGCGCGCCCACCCTTCATCTGATTGGTTCGACAGAAAAAAATTTGTGCCTCAAGCCCCATAATACGGTTTGACGTACATGAACGAAAATCGGTACACACCTGTATCATGTCGCAACTAAAAGAAAAGTCTCTTGGCGCCATGGCCGAAACCGAACAGGAAGTCGGCCATTTTGAACATTCTGAATTAATTGCGTAATTTTGGAGCAATATATGCCATTCCTTCGAGAGTTAATTCAGCCCGAACCGTATCGTGAACCCAGATGTGTTATACATCAAAATGTGCGTCTCCATCCTGCAACTACACGCATTACTTTTCTCTTTCGAAAGTGTTACCGTGGCGACGCTAGACGCCAACAAGCGCACCCCCCCTTCATCTGATTGGTCCATATTTGATAGTTCCCCAAAAGGCACCAAATTTGGCATGCAAGCCATGCCTGGCGATAAATTTGATATTTCATGGTTTGCATTAATGGGCGTGGCAAAATGGCTCAACAGCGCCCCCTTGAAAACTTTGTGCCTCAAGCCCCACGATACGGTTTGACGTACATGCACGAAAATCGGTACACACCTGTATCATGGGACAACTTAAACAAAAGTCTCTTGGGGTCATGCCCGAAACCGAACAGGATGTCGGCCATTTTGAATTAGTCGTGTCATTTTGGCAAAATTTATGCCATTCCTTCGAAAGTTAATTCAGCCCGAACCGTAACGTGCCCCCAAGTGTGTTATACATCAAAATGTGCGTCTCCATCCTGCGACAACACGCATTACTTTTCTCTTTCAAAAGCGTTACCGTGGCGGCGCTAGACGCCAAAAAGCGCGCCCACCCTTCATCTGATTGGTTCGACAGAAAAAACTTTGTGCCTCAAGCCCCATAATACGGTTTGACGTACATGAACGAAAATCGGTACACACCTGTATCATGTCGCAACTAAAAGAAAAGTCTCTTGGCGCCATGGCCGAAACCGAACAGGAAGTCGGCCATTTTGAACATTCTGAATTAATTGCGTAATTTTGGAGCAATATATGCCATTCCTTCGAGAGTTAATTCAGCCCGAACCGTATCGTGAACCCAGATGTGTTATACATCAAAATGTGCGTCTCCATCCTGCGACTACACGCATTACTTTTCTCTTTCGAAAGTGTTACCGTGGCGACGCTAGACGCCAACAAGCGCACCCCCCCTTCATCTGATTGGTCCATATTTGATAGTTCCCCAAAAGGCACCAAATTTGGCATGCAAGCCATGCCTGGCGATAAATTTGATATTTCATGGTTTGCATTAATGGGGGTGGCAAAATGGCTCAACAGCACCCCCCGGAAAATTTTGTGCCTCAAGCCCCACAATACGGTTTGACGTACATGCACGAAAATCGGTACACACCTGTACCATGGCACAACTTAAAAAAAAGTCTCTTGGAGCCATGACCGAAACCGAACAGGATGTCGGCCATTTTGAATAAATTGTGTCATTTTGGCAAAATTTATGCCATTCCTTCGAGAATTAATTCAGCCCGATACGTAACGTGAACACAGATGTGTTATACATCAAAATATGTGTCTCCATCCTGCGACTACACGCATTACTTTTCTCTTTCGAAAGTGTTACCGTGGCGACGCTAGACGCCAACAAGCGCACCCCCCTTCATCTGATTGGTCCATATTTGATAGTTCCCCAAAAGTCACCAAATTTTGCATGCAAGACAGACTTGGCGATAAATTTGATATTTCATGGTTTGCATTAATGGGCATGGCCTAACGGCTCAACAGCGCCCCCTAGAATACTTTTCTCTGCCATAACTTTTGAATGGTTTGACATAGGAAGTCGTGGGTGGTGTCATGGGACTCTGTAATGAGTCCTTAAGCTTCGTTGGCCTTAATTAGCCCCGCCCCTTCTTCTGATTGGTTGTCCCGATTTTCTGCTATAACTTTGGAATGGTTTGACATAGAGAGTCGTGGGTGGTGTCATCAGATTATTTATGGACTCCTTGACCTTCATTGGCCTGAATTAGCCCCGCCCCTTCTTCTGATTGGTTGTCCCTTTATTCTGTTATAACTTTTTAATGGTTTGACATAGGAAGTCGTGGGTGGTGTCATGGGACTCTGTAATGAGTCCTTAAGCTTCGTTGGCCTTAATTAGCCCCGCCCCTTCTTCTGATTGGTTGTCCCGATTTTCTGCTATAACTTTGGAATGGTTTGACATAGAGAGTCCCTCTTCCTGATTCAAACGCCTGCTGGCCCCGCCCCCCGACCAATCAGTGGCGAGTAGGGTGATGACGGCCCCGCCCCCCGACCAATCAGTGGCGAGTAGGGTGATGACGGCCCCGCCCCCGACCAATCAGTGGCGAGTAGGGTGATGACGGCCCCGCCCCCCGACCAATCAGTGGCGAGTAGGGTGATGACGGCCCCGCTCCCCGACCAATCAGTGGCGAGTAGGGTGATGACGGCCCCGCTCCCCGACCAATCAGCTCCCTGTAATATGGTGACATCAGAAATAGACCCGTGCTCAGCCCGGTTAGAACCTCGGTGGAATGGTTACAGAAAAAGTAATAAAAATAGTAGTGTTTTACTAATATTAATACCTTACAAATATTAAAAAAATTAGGAAAAAAAAGTTCCAGACATTTTATCGCTATGTTGGTCTGTCTTAACGCAGTAAGTCGAAGTGAAAGGGATAGCTGAGACATAGCTCAGCCACAGCATTGCGGTCTTTGGTGCCAGAAGTCGAGAGTTGGAGCCTGGCTGTACCTATGATGACATTTTTTGTCAGCAATTTTTGTGTTTTTTTTACATCAAAATGTGCGTCTCTGTCCTGCGACGACGCACATTACTTTTCTCTTTCAAAAGTGTTACCGTGGCGACGCTAGACGCCAACAAGCGCACCCCCCCTTCATCTGATTGGTCCATATTTGATAGTTCTCCAAAAGTCACCAAATTTTGCATGCAAGCCAGGCCTGGTGATAAATTTAATATTTCATGGTTTGCATTAATGGGCGTGGCCTAACGGCTCAACAGCGCCCCCTAGAATACTTTTATCTGCCATAACTTTTGAATGGTTTGACATAAAGAGTCGTGGGTGGTGTCATGGGACTCGGTATTGAGTCCTTGACCATAATTGGCCTGAATTAGCCCCGCCCCTTCTTCTGATTGGTTGTCCCGATTTTCTGCCATAACTTTTGAATGGTTTGACATAGAGAGTCGTGGGTGGTGTCATCAGACTCTGTATGGAGTCCTTGACCTTCATTGGCCTGAATTAGCCCCGCCCCTTCTTCTGATTGGTTGTTCCTTTTTTCTGCATAACTTTTAAATGGTTTGACATAGAGAGTCGTGGGTGGTGTCATTTCTGATATGCTTATGGGGTCGGTGGACGTGAGTGCGAGGGCCCGTTCATCGCTGCTTGCAGCTTTAATTAGGGCCCGAGCACCTTCAGAGCGAAGGCCCTATTGTATTTGCAGGAATTTTTATTATTATTATTTTCCTGACAAAGTGAAGGCCTTTTTGCCCCCCTTAACATGCCCAAAAAGTCACCAAATTTTGCACCCTAGTCAGGCCTGCCGAAAAATTTGATATTTAAAGGTTTGCATTAATGGGCGTGGCAAAATGGCTCAACAGCGCCCCCTTGAAAACTTTGTGCCTCAAGCCCCACGATACGGTTTGACGTACATGCACGAAAATCGGTACACACCTGTATCATGGGACAACTTAAACAAAAGTCTCTTGGGGTCATGCCCGAAACCGAACAGGATGTCGGCCATTTTGAATTAGTCGTGTCAATATGGCGAAATTTATGCCATTCCTTCGAAAGTTAATTCAGCTCGAAACGTAACGTGCCCCCAAGTGTGTTATACATCAAAATGTGCGTCTCCATCCTGCGACAACACGCATTACTTTTCTCTTTCAAAAGCGTTACCGTGGCGGCGCTAAACGCCAAAAAGCGCGCCCACCCTTCATCTGATTGGTTCGACAGAAAAAACTTTGTGCCTCAAGCCCCATAATACGGTTTGACGTACATGAACGAAAATCGGTACACACCTGTATCATGTCGCAACTAAAAGAAAAGTCTCTTGGCGCCATGGCCGAAACCGAACAGGAAGTCGGCCATTTTGAACATTCTGAATTAATTGCGTAATTTTGGAGCAATATATGCCATTCCTTCGAGAGTTAATTCAGCCCGAACCGTATCGTGAACCCAGATGTGTTATACATCAAAATGTGCGTCTCCATCCTGCGACTACACGCATTACTTTTCTCTTTCAAAAGTGTTACCGTGGCGACGCTAGACGCCAACAAGCGCACCCCCCCTTCATCTGATTGGTCCATATTTGATAGTTCCCCAAAAGGCACCAAATTTGGCATGCAAGCCAGGCCTGGCAATAAATTTGATATTTCATGGTTTACATTAATGGGCGTGGCAAAATGGCTCAACAGCGCCCCCTAGAAAACTTTGTGCCTCAAGCCCCACAATACGGTTTGACGTACATGCACGAAAATCGCTACACACCTGTATCATGGCACAACTTAAAGAAAAGTCTCTTGGAGCCATGGCCGAAACCGAACAGGATGTCGGCCATTTTGAATACAGTGTGTCATTTTGGCGAAATTTATGCCATTCCTTCGGCAGTTAATTCAGCCCGAACCGTAACGTGCCCCCAGGTGTGTTATACATCAAAATGTGCGTCTATATCCTGCGACACCACGCATTACTTTTCTCTTTCAAAAGTGTTACCGTGGCGACGCTAGACGCCAAAAGGCGCGCCCCCCCTTCATGTGATTGGTCCATATTTGATAGTTCTCCAAAAGTCACCAAATTTTGCATGCAAGCCAGACTTGGTGATAAATTTGATATTTCATGATTTGCATTAATGGGCGTGGCCTAACGGCTCAACAGCGCCCCCTAGAATACTTTTCTCTGCCATAACTTTTGAATGGTTTGACATAGAGAGTTGTGAGTGGTGTCATGGGACTCTGTAATGAGTTCTTAAGCTTCATTGGCCTTAATTAGCCCCGCCCCTTCTTCTGATTGGTTGTCCCGATTTTCTGCTATAACTTTGGAATGGTTTGACATAGAGAGTCGTGGGTGGTGTCATGGGACTCGATATTGAGTCCTTGACCTTCATTGGCCTGAATTAGCCCCGCCCCTTCTTCTGATTGGTTGTCCCGATTTTCTGCTGTAACTTTTGAATGGTTTGACATAGGAAGTCGTGGGTGGTGTCATGGGACTCTGTAATGAGTTCTTAAGCTTCGTTGGCCTTAATTAGCCCCGCCCCTTCTTCTGATTGGTTGTCCCGATTTTCTGCTATAACTTTGGAATGGTTTGACGAGAGTCCCGCTTCCTGATTCAAACGTCTGCCGGCCCCGCCCCCCGACCAATCAGTGGCGAGTAGAGTGATGACGGCCCGCCCCCCGACCAATCAGTGGCGAGTAGGGTGATGACGGCCCCGCCCCCCGACCAATCAGTGGCGTGGAGGGTGGTGACGTCAGAAATAGACCCGTGTTCAGCCCGGTTAGAACCTCGGAAGAATGGTTACAGAAAAAGTAATAAAAATAGTAGTGTTTTACTAATATTTATACCTTACAAATATTTAAAAAATTAGGAAAAAAAAGTTTCAGACATTTCATCGCTATGTTGGTCTCTCTTAAGCCAGTAAGTCAAAGTGAAAGGGACAGCTGAGACTTAGCTCAGCCGGGAAATTGCGGTCTTTCGTGCCAGAGGTCGGGACTTTGAGCCTGGCTGTATGACGAAAATTTTTGTCAGCAATTTTTGTGTTTTTTTTACATCAAAATGTGCGTCTCTGTCCTGCGACGACGCACATTACTTTTCTCTTTCAAAAGCGTTACCGTGGCGACGCTAGACGCGAAAAAGCGCGCGTCCCCTTCATCTGATTGGTCCATATTTGATAGTTCTCCAAAAGTCACCAAATTTTGCATGCAAGCCAGGCCTGGTGATAAATTTGATATTTCATGGTTTGCATTAATGGGCGTGGCCTAACGGCTCAACAGCGCCCCCTAGAATACTTTTCTCTGCCATAACTTTTGAATGGTTTGACATAGAGAGTCGTGGGTGGTGTCATCAGACTCTGTATGGAGTGATTGACCTTCATTGGCCTGAATTAGCCCCGCCCCTTCTTCTGATTGGTTGTTCCTTTTTTCTGCTATAACTTTTGAATGGTTTAACATAGGAAGTCGTGGGTGGTGTCATTTCTGATATGCTTATGGGGGCGGTGGCCGTGAGTGCGAGGGCCCGTTCATCGCTGCTTGCAGCTTTAATTATTATTATTATTTTTCTTCTGACAAAGTGATGGCCTTTTTCCCCCCCTTAACATGCCCAAAAAGTCACCAAATTTTGCACCCAAGTCAGGCCTGGCGAAAAATTTGATATTTCATGGTTTGCATTAATGGGTGTGGTAAAATGGCTCAACAGCGCCCCCTTGAAATCTTTGTGCCTCAAGCCCCACAATACGGTTTGACGTACATGCACGAAAATCGGTACACACCTGTATCATGGCACAACTTAAAGAAAAGTCTCTTGGAGCCATGGCCGAAACCGAACAGGATGTCGGCCATTTTGAATAAATCGTGTCACTTTGGCGCAATTCATGCCATTCCTTCGGCAGTTAATTCAGCCCCAACCGTAACGTGCACCCAGGTGTGTTATACATCAAAATGTGCATCTCCCTCCTGCGACCACACGCATTACTTTTCTCTTTCAAAAGCGTTACCGTGGCGACGCTAGACGCCAAAAAGCGCGCCCACCCTTCATCTGGTTGGTTCAGACAGAAAAAACTTTGCGCCTCAAGCCCCACAATACGGTTTGACGTACATGCACGAAAATCGCTACACACCTGTATCATGGCACAACTTAAAGAAAAGTCTCTTGGAGCCATGGCCGAAACCGAACAGGATGTCGGCCATTTTGAATAAATTGTGTCATTTTGGCGAAATTTATGCCATTCCTTCGGCAGTTAATTCAGCCCGAACCGTAACGTGCACCCAGGTGTGTTATACATCAAAATGTGCGTCTACATCCTGCGACACCACGCATTACGTTTCTCTTTCAAAAGTGTTTCCGTGGCGACGCTAGACGCCAAAAGGCGCGCCCCCCCTTCATGTGATTGGTCCATATTTGATAGTTCTCCAAAAGACACCAAATTTTGCATGCAAGCCAGACTTGGCGATACATTTGATATTTCATGGTTTGCATAAATGGGTGTGGCCTAACGGCTCAACAGCGCCCCCTAGAATACTTTGATCTGCCATAACTTTTGAATGGTTTGACATAGGAAGTCGTGGGTGGTGTCATGGGACTCTGTAATGAGTCCTTAAGCTTCGTTGGCCTTAATTAGCCCCGCCCCTTCTTCTGATTGGTTGTCCCTATTTTCTGCTATAACTTTTTAAGGGTTTGACATAGAGAGTCGTGGGTGCTGTCGTCAGATTCTTTATGGAGTCCTTGACCTTCATTGGCCTGAATTAGCCCCGCCTCTTCTTCTGATTGGTTGTCCCTTTTTTCTGCTATAACTTTTTAATGGTTTGACATAGGAAGTCGTGGGTGGTGTCATGGGACTTTGTACTGAGTTCTTAAGCTCCGTTGGCCTTAATTAGCCCCGCCCCTTCTTCTGATTGGTTGTCCCTATTTTCTGCCATAACTTTTGAATGGTTTGACATAGAGAGTCGTGGGTGGTGTCATTTCTGATATGCTTATGGGGGGCGGTGGCCGTGAGTGCGAGGGCCCGTTCATCGCTGCTTGCAGCTTTAATTAGGGCCCGAGCACTTGCAGTGCGAAGGCCCTATTGTATTTGCAGGAATTTTTATTAGGGCCCGAGCACTTGCAGTGCGAAGGCCCTATTGTATTTGCAGGAATTTTTATTATTATTATGGGCATGCCAAGTAGTGGCATGACCATATTGCAATCGTCCAGAATGGCCCAAAGGGCAATGCTGCTAGCATGCTAAAGTCGCAAAAGTCCCACTGCGCACCAGCGGGTGTACAGCATGACCCCGCACTGATGTGGAAAAAAAAAATCCCCAAAAAGTAAAACACGGCCGAAAAAATGAGGAAAAACATGAAAATGAAGGCGTAAATTAGTACCCAGAAAAGGTTTCCCTTTTCTTATTATGGGCATGCCAAGTAATGGCATGACCATATTGCAATCGTCCAGAATGGCCCAAAAGGCAATGTTGCTAACAAGCTAAAGTCGCAAAAGTCCCACTGCGCACCAGCGGGTGTACAGCATGACCCCGCTCGGATGTGGAAAAAAAAAATCCCCAAAAACTAAAACACGGCCGGAAAAACGAGGAAAAACATGAAAATGAAGGCGATATATTAGTATCTAGAAAAGGTTTCCCTTTTCTTATTATTATTCTTATTCCGCACTTTTTTTCGTCCGTTAATACGGCCCGAACCGGAACGTGCACCCATGCATGGCATACATCGTTGGATGCGTCTCCATCATGCCTCGATGGGCATTACTTTTCTCCGTAATAGGGGTTACCGTGGCAACGCTAGTTGCCAAAAAGCAAAAAAAAAGGCGAAAATTCCCACGCTTATTGCTCGGCCGAACTTTATCGTAGAGACATCGTTCAAACTTTCAAACACTCGGCCCGATTGTCCCTAATGGTACGTACAAGCTCATTATGCCAAGTATTACAGTTTCTGTGATATTGACCTTTCATTTTTTTTTTTTTTCCGTTTGACTTTGGACGCTTGTTGCTAGGCAACAGGTTATCGTAGAGACATCGTACAAATGTTTCCCGACTCGGCACGCTGTGGACTTCAACATACTCAAATTTCATGAAGCTGGGATTTAAGGAAATTTTATGTCAAAATCCAGGCCACATGGCCCCATTCATTCGGATGGGGTTTTGTACCATGGTGAAAAAAAAACCTATCCTTTAACATAGCCTGAACCGGAACATGCACCCATACATGGCATACATCGTTGGATGCGTCTCCATCGTTCCTCGATGGGCATTACTTTTCTCAGTAAAAAGTGTTCCCGTGGCAACGCTAGACGCCAAAAAGCAAAAAAAAAGGCAAAAATTCGGACGCTTATTGCTCGGCCGGACTTTATCGTAGAGACATCGTTGAAACTTTCAAACACTCGGCCCGATTGGCACTAACAGACCCTACAACCTCATTATGCTAATTATTACAGTTTTTGCGATATTGGCCTTTCATTTTCTTTTTTATTTCTGTTTGAATTTGGACGCTTGTTGCTAGGCAACAGGTTATCGTAGAGACATCGTACAAATGTCCCCTGACTCGGCACGCTGTGGACTTCAACATACTCAAATTTCATGAAGCTGGGATTTAAGGAAATTTTATGTCAAAATCCAGGCCAAATGGCCCCATTCATTCGGATGGGGTTTTGTACCACGGTGAAAAAAAAAACCTATCCGTTAACATAGCCTGAACCGGAACATGCACCCATGCACGGCATACATCGTTAGATGCGTCTCCATCTTGCCTCGATGGGCATTACTATTCTCAGTCAAAAGCGTTACCGTGGCAACGCTAGATGCCAAAAAGCGCGCCCCATTAATAACTATTGGGAGCACAGGAATGAATGAAATACAAGCGTAAAAACACCTCAAACTGACATAGAACCACCCTAAACACAACCACTGCAGCCCCAAACCAAAGCAGCAAGAGGGGACGAATGGGCGGTAGGGCATGCCCATATCAAAATTTCATGAAATTTTCTAGTTATTATTATTATTATTCTTATTCCGCACTTTTTTTCGTCCGTTAATACGGCCCGAACCGCAACGTGCACCCATGCATGGCATACATCGTTGGATGCGTCTCCATCGTGATTCGATGGGCATTACTTTTCTCCGTAATAGGGGTTACCGTGGCAACGCTAGTTGCCAAAAAGCAAAAAAAAAGGCAAAAATTCCCACGCTTATTGCTCGGCCGAACTTTATCGTAGAGACATCGTTCAAACTTTCAAACACTCGGCCCGATAGTCACTAAAGGACCATAAAACTTCATCATGCTACTTATTACGGTTTTTGCGATATTTAACTTTCAATTTAAAAAAAAAATCTATTTTATTTTGGACGCTTGTTGCTAGGCAACGGTTTATCGTACAGACATCATTACAACATTGACAAACCCGGGACGCTTTGTACTGCAACATATTTTAGTCTCGTCATGCTTGCTATTACGGTTTTTGAGATATTCCACATTGTTCATTTTGATGCTAACCGAACTTCGGATGCTTGTTGCGCGGCAACGCGGTATCGCAGAGACTTTGTTCCAACGTTAAAAGACTCAGGTTGATGTGGACTACAACATACTGAGGTCTCATTACGCTGTCGTTTACAGCTTTTGAGATATTAAAGCCAAATTGTCCCATTCTATCCTATGGGGCTTGTTACCATGGCAACAAAAACCAATGCATTTGTATGGGGGACCATGTGAATAAACAATCTGTTAATGCTGCCCGAACCGGAACGTGCACCCATGCATGGCATACATCGTTGGATGCGTCTCCATCGTGCCTCGATGGGCATTACTTTTCTCAGTCAAAAGTGTTACCGTGGCAACGCTAGATGCCATAAAGCAAAAAAAAAGGCAAAAATTCAGACGCTTATTGCTCGGTCGAACTTTATCGTAGAGACATCGTTCAAACTTTCAAACACTCGGCCCGATTGGCACTAACGGGCCGTACAAGCTCATTATGCCAATTATTAAAATTTTTGCAATATTGACCTTTCATTTTTTTTTTTTATTTCCATTTGACTTTGGACGCTTGTTGCTAGGCGACAGATTATCGTAGAGACATCGTACAAATGTTCCCCGACTCGGCACGCTGTGGCCGTCAACATATTCAAATTTCATGAAGCTGGGATTTAAGGAAATTTTATGTCAAAATCCATGCCAAATGGCCCCATTCATTCGGATGGGATTTTTTAACACGGTGAAAAAAAAACCTATCCATTGTCATTGTCTATCATGTAGCCTGAACCGCAACGTGCACCCATGCATGGCATACATCGTTAGATGCGTCTCCATGTTGCCTCGATGGGCATTACTTTTTTCAGTCAAAAGCGTCACCGTGGGGGGCGCTAGACGCCAAAAAGCGCGCCCCATTTTTAACTATTGGGAGCACAGGAATGAATGCAATACAACCGTAAACACCTCAAACTGACATAGAATCACCCCAAACACAACCACTACAGCCCCAAACCAAAGCAGCGAGAGGGGTCGAATGGGCGGTAGGGCATGCCCATATCAAAATTTCCAGAAATTTTCTAGTTATTAGGGCCCGAGCACTTGCAGTGCGAAGGCCCTATTGTATTTGCAGGAATTTTTATTATTAGGGCCCGAGCACTTGCAGTGCGAAGGCCCTATTGTATTTGCAGGAATTTTTATTATTATTATTTTTTTTTTTCTTCTGACAAAGTGATGGCCTTTTTGCCCCCCTTAACGTGCCCAAAAAGTCACCAAATTTTGCACCCAAGTCAGGCCTGGCGAAAAATTTGATATTTAATGGTTTGCATTAATGGGCGTGGTAAAATGGCTCAACAGCGCCCCCTTGAAAACTTTGTGCCTCAAGCCCCACGATACGGTTTGACGTACATGCACGAAAATCGGTACACACCTGTATCATGGGACAACTTAAAGAAAAGTCTCTTGTCGTCATGCCCGAAACCGAACAGGAAATCGGCCATTTTGAATTAATCGTGTCACTTTGGCGCAATTTATGCCATTCCTTCGGCAGTTAATTCAGCCCGAACCGTAACGTGCACCCAGGTGTGTTATACATCAAAATGTGCGTCTCCCTCCTGCGACCACACGCATTACTTTTCTCTTTCGAAAGCGTTACCGTAGCGACGCTAGACGCCAACAAGCGCACCCCCCCTTCATCTGATTGGTCCATATTTGATAGTTCTCCAAAAGTCACCAAATTTTGCATGCAAGCCAGACTTGGTGAAAAATTTGATATTTAATGGTTTGCATTAATGGGCGTGGCAAAATGGCTCAACAGCACCCCCTTGAAAACTTTGTGCCTCAAGCCCCACGATACGGTTTGACATACATGCACGAAAATCGGTACACACCTGTATCATGGGACAACTTAAAGAAAAGTCTCTTGTCGTCATGCCCGAAACCAAACAGGAAGTCGGCCATTTTGAATTAATCGTGTCACTTTTGCGCAATTTATGCCATTCCTTCGGCAGTTAATTCAGCCCGAACCGTAACGTGCACCCAGGTGTGTTATACATCAAAATGTGCGTCTCCCTCCTGCGACCACACGCATTACTTTTCTCTTTCGAAAGCGTTACCGTGGCGACGCTAGACGCCAACAAGCGCACCCCCCCCTTCATCTGATTGGTCCATATTTGATAGTTCTCCAAAAGTCACCAAATTTTGCATGCAAGCCAGACTTGGTGATAAATTTGATATTTCATGGTTTGCATTAATGGGCGTGGCCTAACGGCTCAACAGCGCCCCCCGGAAAACTTTTCTCTGCCATAACTTTTGAATGGTTTGACATAGGAAGTTGTGGGTGGTGTCATGGGACTCTGTAATGAGTCCTCAAGCTTCGTTGGCCTTAATTAGCCCCGCCCCTTCTTCTGATTGGTTGTCCCGATTTTCTGCTATAACTTTGGAATGGTTTGACATAGAGAGTCGTGGGTGGTGTCATGGGATTCTTTATGGAGCCCTTGACCTTCATTGGCTTAAATTAGCCCCGCCCCTTCTTCTGATTGGTTGTCCCTTTTTTCTGCTATAACTTTTGAATGGTTTGACATAGGAAGTCGTGGGTGGTGTCATGGGACTCTGTAATGAGTTCTTAAGCTTCGTTGGCCTTAATTAGCCCCGCCCCTTCTTCTGATTGGTTGTCCCTTTTTTCTGCTATAACTTTTCAATGGTTTGACATAGGAAGTCGTGGGTGGTGTCATTTCTGATACTTATGGGGGGCGGTGGCCGTGAGTGCGAGGGCCCGTTCATTGCTGCTTGCAGCTTTAATTATTATTATTATTTTCCTGACAAAGTGAAGGCCTTTTTGCCCCCCTTAACATGCCCAAAAAGTCACCAAATTTTGCACCCTAGTCAGGCCTGGCGAAAAATTTGATATTTAAAGGTTTGCATTAATGGGCGTGGCAAAATGGCTCAACAGCGCCCCCCGGAAAACTTTGTGCCTCAAGCCCCACGATACGGTTTGACGTACATGCACGTACAATATTTATACCTTACAAATATTTAAAAAATTAGGAAAAAAAAGTTCCAGACATTTTATCGCTATGTTGGTCTGTCCTAAGCAGGTAAGTCAAAGCAAAAGGTATATCTGAGACATAGCTCAGCCTCATTATTGTGGTCTTTGGTGCCAGAGTTCGAGAGTTCGAGCCTGGCAGCATGACGAAATTTTTTGTCAGCAATTTTTGTGTTTTTTTTTTACATCAAAATGTCCTCTGTCCTGCGACGACGCACATTACTTTTCTCTTTCAAAAGTGTTACCGTGGCGACGCTAGACGCGAAAAAGCGCGCGTCCCCTTCATCTGATTGGTCCATATTTGATAGTTCTCCAAAAGTCACCAAATTTTGCATACAAGCCAGGCCTGGTGATAAATTTGATATTTCATGGTTTGCATTAATGGGCGTGGCAAAATGGCTCAACAGCGCCCCCTAGAATACTTTTCTCTGCCATAACTTTTGAATGGTTTGACATAAAGAGTCGTGGGTGGTGTCATGGGACTCGGTATTGAGTCCTTGACCATAATTGGCCTGAATTAGCCCCGCCCCTTCTTCTGATTGGTTGTCCCGATTTTCTGCCATAACTTTTGAATAGTTTGACATAGAGAGTCGTGGGTGGTGTCATCAGACTCAGTATGGAGTCCTTGACCTTCATTGGCCAGAATTAGCCCCGCCCCTTCTTCTGATTGGTTGTTCCTTTTTTCTGCTATAACTTTTGAATGGTTTGACATAGAGAGTCGTGGGTGGTGTCATTTCTGATATGCTTATGGGGGGCGGTGAACGTGAGTGCGAGGGCCCGTTCATCGCTGCTTGCAGCTTTAATTATTATTATTATTATTTTCCTGACAAAGTGAAGGCCTTTTTGCCCCCCTTAACATGCCCAAAAAGTCACCAAATTTTGCACCCTAGTCAGGCCTGGCGAAAAATTTGATATTTAAAGGTTTGCATTAATGGGCGTGGCAAAATGGCTCAACAGCGCCCCCCAGAAAACTTTGTGCCTCAAGCCCCATGATACGATTTGACGTACATGCACGAAAATCAGTACACACCTGTATCATGGGACAACTTAAACAAAAGTCTCTTGGAGTCATGCCCGAAACCGAACAGGATGTCGGCCATTTTGAATTAGTCGTGTCATTTTGGCGAAATTTATGCCATTCCTTCGAAAGTTAATTCAGCCCGAACCGTAACGTGCCCCCAAGTGTGTTATACATCAAAATGTGCGTCTCCATCCTGCGACAACACGCATTACTTTTCTCTTTCAAAAGCGTTACCGTGGCGGCGCTAGACGCCAAAAAGCGCGCCCACCCTTCATCTGATTGGTTCAACAGAAAAAACTTTGTGCCTCAAGCCCCATAATACGGTTTGACGTACATGAACGAAAATCGGTACACACCTGTATCATGTCGCAACTAAAAGAAAAGTCTCTTGGCGCCATGGCCGAAACCGAACAGGAAGTCGGCCATTTTGAACATTCTGAATTAATTGCGTAATTTTGGAGCAATATATGCCATTCCTTCGAGAGTTAATTCAGCCCGAACCGTATCGTGAACCCAGATGTGTTATACATCAAAATGTGCGTCTCCATCCTGCGACTACACGCATTACTTTTCTCTTTCGAAAGTGTTACCGTAGTGACGCTAGACGCCAACAAGCGCACCCCCCCTTCATCTGATTGGTCCATATTTGATAGTTCCCCAAAAGGCACCAAATTTGGCATGCAAGCCAGGCCTGGCGATAAATTTGATATTTCATGGTTTGCATTAATGGGCGTGGCAAAATGGCTCAACAGCGCCCCCCGGAAAACTTTGTGCCTCAAGCCCCACAATACGGTTTGACGTACATGCACGAAAATCGATACACACCTGTATCATGTCGCAACTTAAAGAAAAGTCTCTTGGAGCCATGGCCGAAACTGAACAGGAAGTCAGCCATTTTGAATTAATTGTGTAATTTTGGCGCAATTTATGCCATTCCTTCGGCAGTTAATTCAGCCCGAACCGTAACGTGCACCCAGGTGTGTTATACACCAAAATGTGCGTCTCCATCGTGCGACACCACGCATTACTTTTCTCTTTCAAAAGTGTTACCGTGGCAACGCTAGACGCGAAAAAGCGCACCCACCCTTCATCTGATTGGTCCATATTTGATAGTTCTCCAAAAGTCACCAAAATTTGCATGCAAGCCAGGCCTGGCGATAAATGTGATATTTCATGGTTTCCATTAATGGGCGTGGCCTAATGGCTCAACAGCGCCCCCTAGAATACTTTTCTCTGCCATAACTTTTGAATGGTTTCACATAGAGAGTCGTGGGTGGTGTCATGGGACTCTGTAATGAGTCCTTAAGCTTCGTTGGCCTTAATTAGCCCCGCCCCTTCTTCTGATTGGTTGTCCCGATTTTCTGCTATAACTTTTGAATGGTTTGACATAGAGAGTCGTGGGTGGTGTCATCAGATTCTTTATGGAGTCCTTGACCTTCATTAGCCTGAATTAGCCCCGCCCCTTCTTCTGATTGGTTGTCCTTTTTTTATAATAAAATTGCCGCGAGCCGCCAGTCGCTCTCGCGCTGACTCCCGCTTCCTGATTCAAACGTCTTCCGGCCCCGCCCCCCGACCAATCAGTGGCGAGTAGGGTGATGGCGGCCCCGCCCCCCGACCAATCAGTGGCGAGTAGGGTGATGACGGCGCCGCCCCCCGACCAATCAGTGGCGAGTAGGGTGATGACGGCCCCGCCCCCCGACCAATCAGCTCCCTGTAATGTGGTGACTTCAGAAATATTCCCGGCTCAGCCCGGTTACAACCTTGGCAGAATGGTTACAGAAAAAGTAATAATTTAAATAGTAGGGTTTTACTAATATTTATAACTTACAAATATTTAAAAAATTAGGAAAAAAAAAGTTCCAGACATTTTATCGCTATGTTGGTCTGTCCTAAGCCAGTAGGTCAAGTAAAAGGAATAGCTGAGACTTAGCTCAGCCAGATTATTGCGGTCTTTGCAGCCAGAGGTCGAGAGTTCAAGCCTGGCTTGATATGCCAAAATTTTTGTCAGCAATTTTTGTGTTTTTTTTACATCAAAATGTTCGTCTCTGTCCTGTGACGACGCACATTTCTTTTCTCTTTCCCCTTCTTCTGATTGGTTGTCCCGATTTTCTGCCATAACTTTTGAATTTGAGTGGAGTTTGCGCGCGCAGCTCCCGCGGGGGGAGGGGCTGATGTTCAGCGCGGCCGCCATCTTGGTCGAGGCGCCGCATTGACTGCCTGAGAACGTCGGGCGTGGCCGCCATCTTGGATCGGTATCGCTTTAACTCTAGAGCGTTCACTTCTATTGTGGAAGGAGGTGTCTGCATAAGTAAAATAACTATAACTCACTTGATTTTCAACCGATTTTCACGCGGTTCGCTTTGTTACAAACGGCAGACATGTAGCTATGATACAGGATGCTTGATGTACGTTAAATATGCAAGCTTTCATGCTAAAATACGTTCTGCAGGTAGTCACACTTCAGGTATACACACACACACACACACACACACACACACACACACACACACACATATATATATATATATATATATATACACACACACACACACACACACACACACACACACACACACACACACACACACACACACACACACATACAATATACAAAATACAGTATAGCATATTAATGAATGTATTAATATATTTGAATAACAGACATAACAAGCTTAAAAACAAAAAACATAACGGATGACAGCATACAATTGTCATAATGGAGAAAAAAAAGAAACATTTGGAAGGAGTGTGTGTGTGAGGAATTGTATATTAGTGTTATAAATTGAAATTATATAATAATGCAATCGCTATGATATATAATTTTACAATATAATACAGTCAAAAATATATGAAATGAAGCAACATACAATGCAATAATACAATATGCTATATTACTGGGTACGCTAATATGAAATAACAACATGTAATATAATATGGTATAATAGATTAATATAATATCATACATTCTGGACCATGAGATACAGCTGTACTGTATGATCGTCGTTCATTTGAGTGATCAGATTTTTTTTTTCATGGTTTGCATTAATGGGCGTGTCCTCACGGCTCAACAGCGCCCCCTAGAATACTTTTTTCTGCCATAACTTTTGAAAGGTTTGACATAGAGAGTCGTGGGTGGTGTCATGGGACTCGGCATTGAGTCCTTGACCATAATTGGTGACAATTAGCCCAGTCCCTTTTTCTGATTGGTTGTCCCTATTTTCTGCTATAACTTTTGAATGTTTTGACATAGAGAGTCGTGGGTGGTGTCATGGGACTCTGTAATGAGTCCTTGATCTTCTTTGCCCTGAATTAGCCCCGCCCCTTCTTCTGACTGGTCGTCCCTTTTTTCTGCTATAACTTTTGAAGGGTTTGACATAGGAAGTCGTGGGTGGTGTCATTTCTGATATGCTTATGGGGGGCGGTTGACGTGAGTGCGAGGGCCCGTTCATTGCTGCTTGCAGCTTTAATTATTATTATTATTATTTTTCTGACGAAAGGAGGGCCTTTTTGCCCCCCTAAACGTGCCCAAAAAGTCACCAAATTTTGCACGCAATCCAGGCCTGGCGAAAAATTTGATATTTTATGATTTGCATTAATGGGCGTGGCAAAATGGCTCAACAGCGCCCCCCGGAAAACTTTGTGCCTCAAGCCCCACGATACGGTTTGACCTACATGCACGAAAATCAGTACACACCTGTATCATTGCACAACTTAAAGAAAAGTCTCTTGGAGTCATGCCCGAAACCGAACAGGATCTCGGCCATTTTGAATTAATCGTGTCATTTTGGCGAAATTTATGCCATTCCTTCGGCAGTTAATACGGCCCGAACCGTAACGAGCCCCCATGTGTGTTATACATCAAAATGTGCGTCTCCATCCTCCGACACCACGCATTACTTTTCTCTCTCAAAAGCGTTACCGTGGCGACGCTAGACGCCAAAAAGCGCGCCCACCCATTATCTGATTGGTTCAGACAGAAAAAACTTTGCGCCTCAAGCCCCAGAATACGGTTTGACATACATGAACGAAAATCGGTACACATCTTTATCATGTCGCTACTTAAAGAAAAGTCTCTTGGCGCCATGGCCTAAACCGAACAGGAAGTCGGCCATTTTGAACATTCTTAATTAATCACGTAATTTTGGAGCAATATATGCCATTCCTTCGAGAATTAATACGGCCCGAACCGTAACGTGAACCCAGATGTGTTATACATCAAAATGTGCGTCTCCATCCTGCGACTATGCGCATTACTTTTCTCTTTCAAAAGTGTTACCGTGGCGACGCTAGACGCCAAAAAGCGCGCCCCCCCTTCATCTGATTGGTCCATATTTGATAGTTTCCCACAAGTCACCAAATTTTGCATGCAAGCCAGACTTGGTGATAAATGTGATATTTCATGGTTTGCATTAATGGGCGTGGCCTAACGGCTCAACAGCGCCCCCTAGAAAACTTTTCTCTGCCATAACTTTTGAATGGTTTGACATAAGAAGTCGTGGGTGGTGTCATCAGATTCTTTATGGAGTCCTTGACCTTCATTGGCCTGAATTAGCCCCGCCCCTTCTTCTGATTGGTTGTCCCTTTTTTCTGCTATAACTTTTTAATGGTTTGACATAGGAAGTCGTGGGTGGTGTCAAGTGACTCTGTAATGAGTTCTTAAGCTTCGTTGGCCTGAATTAGCCCCTCCCCTTCTTCTGATTGGTTGTCCATATTTTCTGACTATAACTTTTGAATGGTTTGACATATTTGAAATATGATGGTAATGTGTCAGCCAACCACAAATTCTCTGGAATTTTGGTGGAATCATTTATTTTTTGTCCTTGCCCGGTGCAAATGACATAAATAAAGTGCGTGGTTTGGTTGTGAAAAAATAAAAGTAATGTTACGTGAACAATAAATCAAACGCTCCCTTCCATGCAGTGTGTGTGTCTAGGAAGTAAAGACTGGAACATGCTATTCACAAAAGAACAAATAGTGGGGTTTTACTAATATTTATATCTTACAAATATTTTAGAAATTACGAAAAAACAATTCGGGACTCAGATTACATCGCTATGTTGGTATGTCCTAACTCAGTCAGTCAGAAAATAGCCAAGCTGATTCGTGGCTCAGCGGTAATGTCGCCGTCTTTCGTGTGGGAGATCGTGGGATCGATCCCAGCTCAATGCAAAGATTATTGTCAGCAATTTGTGTGTTTTTTTTTTACATCAACATGTGCGTCTCCTTCCTGCGACGACGCGCATTACTTTTCTCATTCAAAAGCGTTAACGTGGCAACACTCGACGCCAAAAAGTGCGCCCCCTTCATCTGATTGGTCCATATTTGATAGTTCTCCAAAAGTCACCAAATTTTGCACCAAGCCAGGCCTGGTGATAAATTTGATATTTCATGGTTTGCATGAATGGGCGTGGCCTAATGGCTCAACAGCGCCCCCTAGAATACTTTTTTCTGCTATAACTTTTGAATGGTTTGACATAGAGAGTCGTGGGTGGTGTCATCGGACTCGGTATTGAGTCCTTGACCATAATTGGTGCAAATTAGCCCCGCCCCTTCTTCTGATTGGTTGTCCCGATTTTCTGCTATAACTTTGGAATGGTTTGACATAGAGAGTCGTGGGTGGTGTCATCAGATTCTGTATGGAGTCCTTGACCTTCGTTGGCCTGAATTAGCCCCACCCCTTCTTCTGATTGGTTGTCCCTTTTTTCTGCTATAACTTTTGAATGGTTTGACATAGGAAGTCGTGGGTGGTGTCGTTTCTGATATGCTTATGGGGGGCGGTGGCCGTGAGTGCGAGGGCCCGTTCATCGCTGCTTGCAGCTTTAATTATTATTATTTTTCTTCTGACAAAGTGATGGCCTTTTTGCCCCCCTTAACATGCCCAAAAAGTCACCAAATTTTGCACCCAAGTCAGGCCTGGCGAAAAATTTGATATTTAATGGTTTGCATTAATGGGCGTGGTAAAATGGCTCAACAGCGCCCCCTTGAAAACTTTGTGCCTCAAGCCCCACGATACGGTTTGACGTACATGCACGAAAATCGGTACACACCTGTATCAGTAAACAACTTAAAGAAAAGTCTCTTGGCGACATGGCCGAAACCGAACAGGAAGTCGGCCATTTTGAATTAATCGTGTCACTTTGGCGCAATTTATGCCATTCCTTCGGCAGTTAATTCAGCCCGAACCGTAACGTGCACCCAGGTGTGTTATACATCAAAATGTGCGTCTCCATCCTGCGACTACACGCATTACTTTTCTCTTTCAAAAGTGTTACCGTGGCGACGCTAGACGGCAACAAGCGCACCGCCCCTTCATCTGATTGGTCCATATTTGATAGTTCCCCAAAAGGCACCAAATTTTGCATGCAAGCCAGGCCTGGCGATAAATTTGATATTTCATGGTTTGCATTTATGGGCGTGGCAAAATGGCTCAACAGCGCCCCCCGGAAAACTTTGTGCCTCAAGCCCCACAATACGGTTTGACGTACATGCACGAAAATCGCTACACACCTGTATCATGGCACAACTTAAAGAAAAGCTTCTTGGAGCCATGGCCGAAACCGAACAGGATGTCGGCCATTTTGAATAAATTGTGTCATTTTGGCAAAATTTATGCCATTCCTTCGGCAGTTAATTCAGCCCGAACCGTAACGTGCACCCAGGTGTGTTATACATCAAAATGTGCGTCTACATCCTGCGACACCACGCATTACTTTTCTCTTTCAAAAATGTTACCGTGGCGACGCTAGACGGCAAAAGGCGCGCCCCCTCTTCATGTGATTGGTCCATATTTGATAGTTCTCCAAAAGTCACCAAATTTTGCATGCAAGCCAGGCCTGGCGATAAATTTGATATTTCATGGTTTGCATTAATGGGCGTGGCAAACGGTTCAACAGCGCCCCCTAGAATACTTTTCTCTGCCATAACTTTTGAATGGTTTGACATAGAGAGTTGTGGGTGGTGTCATGGGACTCTGTAATGAGTCCTTAAGCTTCGTTTGCCTTAATTAGCCCCGCCCCTTCTTCTGATTGGTTGTCCCGATTTTCTGCTATAACTTTAGAATGGTTTGACATAGAGAGTCGTGGGTGGTGTCATCAGATTCTTTATGGAGTCCTTGACCTTCATTGGCCTGAATTAGCCCCGCCCCTTCTTCTGATTGGTTGTCCCTTTTTTCTGCTATAACTTTTGAATGGTTTGACATAGGAAGTCATGGGTGGTATCATGGGACTCTGTAATGAGTTCTTAAGCTTCGTTGGCCTTAATTAGCCCCGCCCCTTCTTCTGATTGGTTGTCCCGATTTTCTGCTATAACTTTGGAATGATTTGACATAGAGAGTCGTGGGTGGTGTCATAAGATTCTGTATGGAGTCCTTGACCTTCATTGGCCTGAATTAGCCCCACCCCTTCTTCTGATTGGTTGTCCCGATTTTCTGCTATAACTTTTTAAGGGTTTGACATAGAGAGTCGTGGGGGCTGTCATTTCTGATATGCTTATGGGGGGCGGTGGACGTGAGTGCGAGGGCCCGTTCATCGCTGCTTGCAGCTTTAATTATTATTTTTTTTCTTCTGACAAAGTGATGGCCTTTTTGCCCCCCTTAACATGCCCAAAAAGTCACCAAATTTTGCACCCAAGTCAGGCCTGGCGAAAAATTTGATATTTAATGGTTTGCATTAATGGGCGTGGTAAAATGGCTCAACAGCGCCCCCTTGAAAACTTTGTGCCTCAAGCCCCACGATACGGTTTGACGTACATGCATGAAAATCGGTACACACCTGTATCATGGCGCAACTTAAAGAAAAGTCTCTGGGCGTCATGTCGAGAAACCGAACAGGAAGTCGGCCATTTTGAATTAATCGTGTCATTTTGGCGAAATTTATGCCTTCCTTCGGCAGTTAATTCAGCCCGAACCGTAACGTGCACCCAGATGTGTTATACATCAAAATGTGCGTCTCCATCCTCCGACCCCACGCATTACTTTTCTCTTTCAAAAGTGTTACCGTGGCGACGCTAGACGCCAAAAAGCGTGCCCACCCTTCATCTGATTGGTTCAGACAGAAAAAAGTTTGCGCCTCAAGCCCCATAATACGCTTTGACGTACATGAACGAAAATCGGTACACTCCTGTATCATGTCGCAACTAAAAGAAAAGTCTCTTGGCGCCATGGCCGAAACCGAACAGGAAGTCGGCCATTTTGAACATTCTGCATTAATCGCGTAATTTTGGAGAAATATGAGCCATTCCTTCGAGAATTAATTCAGCCCGAACCGTATCGTGAACCCAGATGTGTTATACATCAAAATGTGCGTCTCTATCCTGCGACTACACGCATTACTTTTCTCTTTCAAAAGTGTTACCGTGGCGACGCTAGACGCCAACAAGCGCACCCCCCCTTCATCTGATTGGTCCATATTTGATAGTTCCCCAAAAGGCACCACATTTTGCACCCAAGCCAGGCCTGGCGAAAACTTTGGTATTTAATGGTTTGCATTAATGGGCGTGGCAAAATGGCTCAACAGCGCCCCCTTGAAAACTTTGTGCCTCAAGCCCCACAATACGGTTAGACGTACATGCACGAAAATCGGTACACACCTGTATCATGGCGCAACTTAAATAAAAGTCTCTTGGGGTCATGCCCGAAACCGAACAGGATGTCGGCCATTTTGAATTAATCGTGTCATTTTGGCGAAATTTATGCCATTCCTTCTGCAGTTAATTCAGCCCGAACCGTAGGGTGTCCCCAAGTGTGTTATACATCAAAATGTGCGTCTCCATCCTGCGACTACGCGCATTACTTTTCTCTTTCAAAAGTGTTACCGTGGCAACGCTAGACGCCAAAAGGCGCGCCCCCCCTTCATCTGATTGGTCCATATTTGATAGTTCTCCAAAAGTCACCAAATTTTGCATGCAAGCCAGGCTTGGCGATAAATTTGATATTTCATGGCTTGCATTAACGGGCGTGGCCTAACGGCTCAACAGCGCCCCCTAGAATACTTTTCTCTGCCATAACTTTTGAATGGTTTGACATAGAGAGTCGTGGGTGGTGTCATGGGACTCTGTAATGAGTTCTTAAGCTTCGTTGGCCTTAATTAGCCCCGCCCCTTATTCTGATTGGTTGTCCCGATTTTCTGCTATAACTTTGGAATGGTTTGACATAGAGAGTCGTGGGTGGTGTCATCAGATTCTTTATGGAGCCCTTGACCTTCATTGGCCTGAATTAGCCCCGCCCCTTCTTCTGATTGGTTGTCCCTTTTTTCTGCTATAACTTTTGAATGGTTTGACATAGGAAGTCGTGGGTGGTGTCATGGGACTCTGTAATGAGTTCTTAAGCTTCGTTGGCCTTAATTAGCCCCGCCCCTTATTCTGATTGGTTGTCCCGATTTTCTGCTATAACTTCGGAATGGTTTGACATAGAGAGTCGTGGGTGGTGTCATCAGATTCTGTATGGAGTCCTTGACCTTCATTGGCCTGAATTAGCCCCGCCCCTTCTTCTGATTGGTTGTCCCTTTTTTCTGCTATAACTTTTCAATGGTTTGACATAGGAAGTCGTGGGTGGTGTCATTTCTGATATGCTTATGGGGGGCGGTGGCCGTGAGTGCGAGGGCCCGTTCATCGCTGCTTGCAGCTTTAATTTCTAGTTAAAATGTCTCATTTTAGTAAAAAAATCTCATTACACTTAAAACAAGACTCATCACTGGAAAAAACAACAATTTTCACCTGTTTCAAGTAGATTTTCACTTAAAATAAGTAGAAAAATCTGCCAGTGGAACAAGATTTTTTTTGCTTGTAATGAGAAGATAAATCTTGTCCCACTGGCAGATTTTCCTACTTATTTCAAGTGAAAATTTACTTGAAACAGGTGAAAATTGTCAAATAAGTTATTTTTCTGGTGTTATTTTTCTGGTGATGACTCTAAATGTTGAAATAGCAGTAAAACCACATTCATTGATGAAATGACATAAGGGATGGAAAGGGGGGATGGCAGTTTTACAGGGGGGATGATTTGGACTGATTTTATTTCAGGGGGGATGCCACCCCCCCCCCATCCCCCCTCATCCCCCCTCAACTCGAGTACTGGCTACAGTTATGCAATTAATCTACTCAGAGTAGGGAGTCATTACACTATACAATATTCATACTTGCCATATTCATACTTTGTATATGACATGGAGATGTAAACTTTATCCATATTTGATTAGATATGGTTAATGTCAACAAAACCTTAAATATGCATTGGCAATGGTCTTTATTCTATAGCGGTTCCGGAGTTATAATATGGCTTTAAGTGATATATCAACTTAATATAGACTGTATATTTAACATATTCATATATGCCATAGATTTGATCCATATTCCAGAAATTTTTTTATGATTAGTCCGACGTGTCCAGATATGATGAGGTGAAACACACACTGTACAAATATAGGATGTTTCTGGTATCCTAATATAAGATATGAAATATGGGGTCATATTATGCAAAAACGGTATTTCAATTAACTCAGGAAATAGATCTGTATTTTACAGAAAATTCAGTGACATATCGAATGAGAAATATTGGGATCCTTGCCCTTTTTGCCCCGGCTAACTGATATACCTGTATGCTACAAATACAATTATTTTACTGTTTCTATGTTCTCCATTGCATCATATTGATATTTTGTATATGACAAGGAGATCTATAATTCATCCATATTTGATAACATATGGTTCATGTCAACAAAACATTACATGTGCATTGGAAATTGGCTATATTTTCTAGCAGTTCCAGGGTCAAGATATTGCTTTGAGGGATATGCTGTATGCAATCAATATATGACACATTCAGAGATTCCATACCTTACCTCAGTGGTTCCCAACCTTTTTTCCTTGCAGCCCCCCCTACTTGTGTCTAAGACAAGCCAGGTCCCCCGACCCGTACGTACTAGCACCAAAAGAGTCTTTAATTGAAAAAATGAACATTAATTATGTTTTTTTGATACATTTCTCTTTGGTTTACCCTGTATACATATGAATTTGTTTTTCTCCAATGTCACCAATGTATAAAATACGCACGAAAGGACATAAAAGGACATAAAAATATTTCTGAAAAATGTGTCTTTTAATATGAGACCAACATTTTTTAACATCTTTCCTTTAACAACCTGTCGGAGTAGATTAAATGTTGAGTAATGATATAATAATAAGGAACGAAATAATTTCCTATGTTTGTCACCAGTTTATAAAAAACACAAAAAATATTCGAGACATTCATAAATTATTCCTAACAACGTCTTGAATGACTCATTTGCAAATATAATTTTTACAACTGCATAATTTCAAAGCAGACAAAGTTTTGCGCCCCCCCAGAGATCTCTGCCCGCCCCCCCCCCCCCCCCCCCCCAGACATTACCTTACCTAATCAGTAATCTGCAAAAGAATTGTTGTTCAATGTCATATATAGAACACATACATGACAAAATCTAAAATGCATCCTGTATCCCAATACAGTATTTTGTCTTCATGTTGCATACTGAGTTAATATATGACCAGATATGGTGCATTTAACAAAACTAAGGATATGCATCAGAGATGTCCGTATTCTAGACAGAATCCAAAAACTAATAATTAGGGATTCTTGGTATTTTAGCCCTGAGGACATATATGGAACATATACATGACAAAATCTAAATATTGTTCATATCCTAATACAATATGATCATCAAAGATCCGTGACTGCTGATGTGGCAAAATCTTCATGTCTTCACATTATTTTATCTGGAATTTTTACCATCCAGACATCACAGTCAAGACGCTGCAACCTGTGTGAACGGTGCGGTGGCAAGGATAATATTATGATGCACTTTTCGCACTTCACTTTTCTTTTCTTTTTATTATCTAACCTCAACATTGCTTGAAGAAATTGATCAAATGTGTCCCAGATGGGTTTGCCCCCCGTTAAAGCCTGCCAGTCCATTGAGGAGCTAGTGATCCCTGAAAGGCAGCCTTGGAAAAATAAATCAGAGTGGAAAGCTGCTCCTTTGGCTGAGATAACACGAGCAAGGGGGGAGAAGAGATCCGTGCTCAGCAGAGATCACTGAACCAACCTGCTCATATACGCAGAACCTGCACGGTGGTGACACCTTTCTCATCCACGCTCCATGTGTCAGATAGAAGGAACTTGCACCTTGTCATCACGGCCTCCAACATTACTTTTGATGACGACTGTTGCTCGGTCAAAACTTGTGGCCACTGGTTTTCTTACCAAAAGAAAAGAGGTAATTTAATTGTATTCACAGAAGGTTTATAGGTAAATGTCTTTACTTCCTTCAGTATAAAGCCAAAATCTGTCAGACTACTTCACCATATACCAGTTTACTCTTCAGCTTTGGAAAAGTACAAATGCTCCCTAATAATTACACCAAAAGGAAGCACATTTGGAAGAGTTTTCCAAGCACAGAACCCTGTGAAACACCATGATTAATTGTGATTAATGAGAAGGAAACCTCCTTCACCTCTACAAATAATCTGGAAGCAGATGAATATGACTTGAACCAGACTAATCAGGTTTATATAAATGTATTACTATGTTCAAGCCTCTGTTAAACACGATTGTGATCAGCTGCATCAAATGCAGCGGGGAGATCTAATAGGACAAATACAGACACAGGTCCTCTGTCTAAGACCATGAGGAGATCATTTATAAGTAATTACATTCAGCTGCAGCCGGACAAATCAGTCATCTGGTGAGAAACTGGGCTGAATCTCTGGAAGCTCGTTAAACACAAGCAGTCACAACACACAAATAAAAGAAATGGATGATGCCACATTTAAAGGAGCATGAGGCGGGATTGAGGCAGGATTTATGAAAAAAAATGCGTATACGTTTTAAGTTTTCTAGTAATAATGTCAGATGAAGCGTTCCAAACCAAAAAGAATGAGCCCTCTAGCGTATCTCTCCGTTGCCTTGAACAGGCTGTGTGCTGCGAAATGTGCTGCAATTCTGGGCCCGAATTTCCCGCGCTGTCCTGCGGATGTGACGTCAAATGACGCTGCATGTGCGTTCTCCCCGTTCTCCCGTGCCGGCTTCACTGTTGGCTGCAGTACCCCCGACGGCCGTCGTGGCGAAGGATGGCGCTAGAGAGTCTAATTTCTTAAAAGGAGCCTCATGCTCCTTTAAGTAACTTGTATTCATTTAGAACAGGGGTCGGCAACCCGCGGCTCTAGAGCCGCATGCGGCTCTTTAGCGCCGCCCTAGTGGCTCCTGGAGCTTTTACAAAAATGTTTGACCTTTTTTTCTTCTTTTTTTCCTTTTTTTTCTTCTTTTCTTCTTTTTTTCTTCTTTTTTCTTTTTTCCTTATTTTCTCTTTTTTTTTTCCTTTTTTCTCTTTTTTTCTTTTCTTTTTTTCTTTTTCTTCCTTTTTTCCTTCCTTCCTTTAGTCCTCTTTTTTTCTTCCTTTTTAATCTCGACATTTCAACTTTTTTCTCGACATTTTTACTTTTTCCTCGAGATTGTACTTCAACATTAATCTAAAAATTTTGACTTTTTTCTCGACATTTCGACTTTTTTCTCAACATTTCGACTTTTTTCTCGAAGTGCATAATGAAAATAAAAATCTCCCCCCAGTTCTTACTAATATAGAAACATGCAGCATGTCAGGGTTTGACATTCCCCCCAGCTTTTCAGTTTCTGTTTTGCCCCGCCTGTGTCCCATCTGCCCTGATTGTCTGCACCTGTGTCTCGTTATCCCCTGAGTAGATCTGGTCTTGTCATTCCCTTGTTCCCTGTCGGTCCGTACTGTTCTTCCCTCCATGTTTCCTGCCACGGTTTTCCTCCAGGTTTTTGATCCCTGTTTCTGTTTTGGATCCTGCTAAGCAGCGCTTTGTTTTTGGTTTTGGAATAAATCTTTGTTTTTTGAGAACTCCTGCCTCCTGCCTCCGGCCTCCCTCTCTCTCCTGCATCTGGGTCCTCACCACACCAGCCTGACAAAGGCCCTGACACAGCATGTGTTGCCTTCATTCAAAGGCTGATACAAGACTTTTCATTTTTTGCGGCTCCAGACAAAATTTTGACTTTTTCTCATCATTTTGACTTTTTTCTCAACATTTCCAGCTTTTTCTCAACATTTCAACCTTTTTCTCAACATTTCGACTTTTTTCTCGACATTTTTACTTTTTTCTCGACATTTTTACTTTTTTCTCAACATTTCCACTTTTTTCTCGAGATTGTACTTCAACATTAATCTCGACATTTCAACTTTTTTCTCGACATTCCGATTTTTTCTCGACATTCTGACTTTTTTCTCGACATTTCGCCTTTCTCCATTTGCCTTCATTCTCATACAAGACTTTTCATTTTTTGCGGCTCCAGACATTTTTGTGTTTTTGGTCCAATATGGCTCTTTCAACATTTTGGGTTGCCGACCCCTGTTTTAGAAGGAAAATAAATGTCTACATGAAATACATGTTAATAACTGTATCAGACTGCACTGATCGCTCTAAAATGTTTTGAATAGAAATGGGTTTTTTTTTTTAAGGATCCATTGAGTCCCATTTGCCACTGTGGAGCTTCTCTGATATTCTGATATCCTCTCAAGATATAAAACCTCCAGCAACAGCGGGCAACAGGACGTCTTGCTGAGAAATGTGGCAGAGATAACGGCTGCCACTGATTTCTCTGAGCTCGCTCCATCATGTCCGACGGCCACAAAGCTTTTAGTGTCAGAGTGGGGCCGTTATTATCATTATACACACCGTCCACCTCAGTGCTCCGATGGAGAATCGGTGAAACCTCAGAACAGCTTTGAAAGCTGCTGCACTGATAGATAAAGTGAATCTATTTCTCCTCTCCATGGGAAGTTCAGTGGAAAACAGCTGGAATGGAACCTTTCGCTTCCACTCTCTTTTTGTGAATAACTCATTAATGGCTAAGTGAATGATTTTATCGGAGTGAAGCCTCAAAAATGTACCCTTGCAGAAGTTAGTTGCAGGGAAAGACTCCAGACTCGGCCTGATTAGAGTCTTACTGTTCACGTTGCAGGTAGAAATTAGGGCCCAAGCACTGACAGTGCGAAGGCCCTAATGTATCTGTAGGAATTTTTTTTTTCTCTATTCTTCCGACGAAAGGAGGGCTTTTTTTTACCCCTAAACGTGCCCCAAAAGTCACCAAATTTTGCACCAAGCCAGGCCTGGTAAAGAATTTGATATTTAATGGTTTGCATTAATGGGCGTGACCTAATGGCTCAACAGCGCCCCCTAGAAAACTTTGTGCCTCAAGCCCCACAATACGGTTTGACGTACATGCACGAAAATCAGTACACACATGTATCATGTCGCAACTTAAAGAAAAGTCTCTTGGCGCCATGGCGCCAAGAGACCGAACCGGAAGTCGAAACCGAACAGGAAGTCGGCCATTTTGAATTAATCGTGTCATTTTGGTGAAATTTATGCCATTCCTTCAGCAGTTAATACGGCGCGAACCGTAACCTGCACCCAGGTGTGTTATACATCAAAATATGCGTCTCCATCCTGCGACAATGCACATTACTTTTCTCAGTCAAAAGCGTTACGTTGGCGATGCTAGACGCCAAAAAGCGCACCCATCCTTCATCTGATTGGTCCATATTTTATAGTTCCTACTTTCTGCCATAACTTTTGAATGGTTTGACATAGAGAGTTGTAGGTGGTGTCATTTCTGATATGCTTATGATGATAAGTTGAGCTTTATGTGAACAGCAAAGGCACTTTTTTATTATTGACCTAGGAATGTGGGGGGAACCCGGGGGGGGGCACACACAAACACTTTTCCTTGGATAATGAAGCCTCGACTACAGACATGCAAATCTTTACAACAATAAACACATAAATATAAAGAAATATAAAGTACAGATAAAACAACATTATAATTAAAAGATAAAATACCATCAGAGAACACTTGTGTTAACGAGAGTAAATGTGCAAGACAGTACAATGCGCTGATGATTATAGAGCAAAGAGAGTAATTTACTTAATACTGAATAAGTTGTTAAAAATTGTTATTGTAGAGTCTTGAAGAGGCTCAGTGAATCAGGATGAATGTATTTTCATGAATTACTGTCAAGGACATGATTTAAGCTTTTGTCCTGATATTCTGATGCTCTAAAGCACAATGAAGAATAATTCAAGGTTCATGTCCTCGGTGTGAGTGGTCTGAAATAACTTCTTTTGCTCTTTTTTTGTCTGCGAATAACACAGATTGTGGGGGAAGTGAGTGGAGATTCTGAAGATTCTCTCAGCTCCGGGACTCTGGCAGCTTCTTACTGACTACGTTTACGTGCAGTCAAAACTCGGATTATTGCTAATATTCGGGTTTTAAAAGGGTTATTGACTGCATGTAAACGCAGTCACTGACGTTCCTGAGGTTATCAGGTGTTTCAGGTCTTTCAACACAACACTCTCACTCAGGTGACCCTGCCAAGGTTGATGACTTGTGTCCCTGGAGCACTGGACCACTGCCAGAGGTGTCTTCAGTATTCACATTCATTACTCAGGTAGAAGTATAGATACTAGAGTTTAAAAATACTCCTGTAGAAGTTGAAATATCAACTCAAGTTTTTTACTCAAGTAAAAGTATAAAAGTACTGGTTTCAAAACTACTTAAAGTATAAGAGTAAAAGTAATGTAAGGGGGAAAAAAGCCATTGAAAATGAATGCATCTTAGTATAATGCAAATATATTAAAGAACCATATATGTGTACTATTGAGCATTAACATGTGTTTCAGAGAGCAGGAGATATGATGACTAGTTGCCTATAAGTATTGTAATGGTGCAAAAAGTCAAACTTCAGAGGCATGTTATCATTTATCCTAACCTTTATTGGAATGTACATCCAAGTTTAGTTGCAGGAATCTGAGGGAACGGATGTAAGAACAAAACTGGACAAGAACATCTGAAACAACCACAACCAAATTCACTCTATCCGGATGGAGCAATTTAACTGGATAGTTTTTTTTTAAAGGCCCAAATGAAATAGAGTAACGAGGCTGTTTTTAAAATGTAAGGAGTAAAAAGTACAGATAATTGTGTGAAAATGTAAGGAGTAAAAGTAAAAAGTCATCTGAAAAATAATTACTCCAGTGAAGTATAGATAACCAAAATTTCTACTTAAAAGAGCTTGAGGCTCCTTTTAAGAAATGAGACTCTCTAGCGCCACCCTTCACCACGACGGCCGTCGGGGGTTCTGCAGCCAACAGTGAAGCCGGCACGGGAGAACGGGGAGAACGCGCATGCAGCGTCATGTGACGTCACATCCACAGGACAGCGCGGGAAATTCGGGACCGAATTGCAGCACATTTTGCAGCACACAGCCTGTTCAAGGCAAAGGAGAGATACACTAGAGGAATCATTCTTTTGGGTTTGGAACTCTTCATCTGACATTATTACTAGAAAACTTAAAATGTATACAGATTTTTTTCATAAATCCTGCCACAATCCGGCCTCAAGCTCCTTTAAGTAAGGTAACAAAGTATTTGTACTTCCTTACTTGACACCTCTGCCCACAGCTCACTCCTCACGAGCCACATCCACCTGGACACCTTTTCCTCTGGTTCCTCAGCGGCCCAGAGCAGCACGTAGATCCCTGCGTAGTGACCGGCCAGCAAAGCCCGTATGCCGCACTTTTCCAGGTTCACAGCTGGTCGTCCAGCCGGTTCCGAGCCTCAGCTTTCTGTGCTTTCACCGTGTCAGTGCGTCCTCCCAGGGAGCTGAGCCGTCTGTCAGGTGAACCTGCTCTTCAGTGATTAATGTCAGCAGATGTTTAACCTCACAGCAGCAAAACTTCCACTATAGTGAGAGTCTGATGTTTGTTATTTTGTTATTTTTCATTATTTCGTCAATAGCAACACAACAAATGCAATCTCTTATGAGTTTGAGTTGGGACCATAGTTCTTGTTTATTTTAAACCTTGTTTTCACTTACATCACTTTTACATAAGTTTAAAACATGATTCGATTCAGATTCAGATTCCGAATACTTTATTAGTCCCAAACGGCAATTAATTTCTACAGTCGGCCTGTCCATAGCAACAAAACACAATACACCAAACAGCCAATATCCATGATCACATCAGCAACAACAACCACAACCAGTGACAGCAGAGCAGAATGCAAATACTTCATGGTTCACAGTTTACAGTAGTTCATGGCAAGAAAACTTCCAAGATTCATTGTGCATTTAGCAGCCTTATGGCAGATGGAATAAACGAATTTGCATAGCGGTTTGTTTTCCGCACCGGCACATGATACCGCCGACCTGAGGGCATAATTACAAAGTGGTTGGCCAGAGCATGATCAGGGTGGGAGAGTATCCTGTCTGCTTTCTGCACCACCCGTGCTTTCCAGAGAGAGCAGAGGTCTTTAAGCTGGACTCCAGTCATTTTAGAGCAAACTCTGATAATGTCATTCAGACACTTCTTGTCTTTAATGGATAGACCACCAAACCAACATATAAAAGACAATGTTAAAAGACTCAATAAAAGTTTGATAAAAGGTACACACGATGTTTCTGCTGATACCAAAAGAGTTGAGTTTCCTCAGCAGATAGATCCTTTGGTTTGCTAGCTTTACAATGCCGTCAGTGTTTTCATTGAATTTCAATTGCGAGTCGAACACAGTGCCCAAGTATTTGTACGTTTGTACTATTTGTACCTCTTCATTGTGAATAGTGCTCGGTTTGGGATCAACACTAGATTTCCTGAAATCTATGATAATTTCTTTGGTTTTTGATACATTTAGGTCGAGGGAGCAACCTATTTTCCAACCATTTGATAAATTCAGGGAGGGCACAACCATGATTTGATTGGCGGCCCTGAAGAAGAGACAGTAAGACTGTGTCATCTGAAAACTTGACAAGACAGCTGTTTTCTTGAGAGGATCTGCAACTGTCTGTGTAAAGAATAAAAAGCAGGGGAGAAGGACACAGCCCTGGGGGGAGCCTGTGTTTGACAGTAGGGCAGGGGACATGTGTCCCTTCACAAAGACCTGCTGCAGTCTATTTGTTAAAACGTTTAAAATCATCAATAAAATCTGATCCGGTAGCATAAAATGAGAGGATAGTCTTTCAATTAAAATATGAGGCTGCATCTTTTTGAAAGCAGAGCTAAAATCAGCAAATAAAAGTCTGGCATGGGATTTAGGTTGTTCGAGGTGCTTGTATAATCTATCTAAAATGAAGAACTTCGCATCCTCCACACCTCTACCCGCCCGATAGGCAAACTGGAAAGGGTCCAGTTTGTCAGAAGTTAATGAAACAATTTCTTCTTTCAGGATTTTTTCGAAGCTTTTCATTACCAAAGAGGTCAGTGCTATTGGCTTGTATTCATTTAGTTCCTTGGGTTTTTTTGATTTGGGGATAGGAATGATGGTTGATTTTTTCCATGCAGTAGGTATCTGACCACTATTTGCACACATCGGAAAGATGGTTGTGAAAATTTCCCCAAGCTGGTCAGCGCAGTGGCGCAATGTGTGTCCACATATGGCGTCAGGGCCAGCAGCCTTCCCTATTTTTGTTTTTTTAAACAGGGTTACGACCTGATTCTGGGATATTTCAATGTCATTTAGAGGTGTCAGTGACTCTCTTACCTTAGGGACATCCTCTGACAGGGGCCTTTCAAATCTGGCAAAAAACAGCTTAAAAGCATCTGGCAGGTCAGCATGGTCCACACCTGTTATTCTGGTGAGTTGTCTGGTTTCACTGGTGGGCTGGTTAATGGCTGCCTGTGGCAGGGTGGAGGAGCCACTCAGCGGATTGGACACAGGTGTGTCCAATCAACCTCTCCACCCTGCCTGCCTTCTTAAGGAGCAGCTGCACTCCAGAGAAGGTCTGCTGGGAGAAGGTGCCGCTGCTGGAGAAGGTTCTGCTGTGCACGTGTGTCTTGGGTGAAGAAGGGCTAAAATAAAAGGGGTTGTGCACTGAAACTCCGTGTCCTCTCTGTCCTGTCGGTCGGCCCCCGTAGCACTAGCCCTGCTACACTGGCGCCCAACGTGGGGCCCGACAGGATGGAGGAGGGAGGCACGGAGCGGGTCCTGGAAGCGCTGGCCCATGCCCTGGCGGACCTGGCAGTCCTGCTTCAGGGCCAGGGTGAGCAGCAGCTCGCGGCGCTGGAAGCGCTGGTGGCACCGCAGCCGGCAGGCCGGGAGGCAGAGGCTGCGGGACCCGCGGAGCGACCCAACCCGGCGCCACGCCTGAGGTTTCGCCGCGGCAGCGCTGGTGGTGCTGCAGCTGACAGGCCGGGAGGCCGAGGCTGCAGGCCACCAGGCGACGGCTCCTGAGGCAACGTCAGCGACAGGGGGACCCGCAGCGCGACCCGCAGCGCGACCCGCAGCGCGACCCGCAGCGCAACCCGCAGCGCGACCCGCAGCGCGACCCGCAGCGCGACCCGCAGCGCGACCCACCCCGGCGCCACGCCTGAGGTTCGTCGCGGAGACGGGGACGGACCAGCGGCCGGAGCAGTGCTGCGTTACGGCGGAGGCGGTCCTGGACGCGCCAGCTCCAGAAGTGGATGAGCTGCCGGAGCAGTGCTGCATCGGGGAGGGGGTGGTCCTGGACGCACCCCGGCCACGGCGGCGAATGCCGTCTGGCCCGAGGCCACCCCGGGCCCGGTCCCGAGAACGGCCGTCTCGGCGGTCGGCCTGACACCGAGGACGACCTCCTGATGTCCTGGTGTCATCGGACTTAGTTTTGAGTCCTTGACCTTCATTGGCATGAATTAGTCCCGCCCGTTCTTCTGATAGGTCGATATCTGATAGTTCCTATTTTCTGCTATAACTTTTGAATGGTTTGATACAGAGAGTCGTGGGTGGTTTCATCCGCTAAATGTCCAGGCCTGAAGACATCTACATGCAAGTCATACAAGCTTCCACTGCAGCCTGAACGTGCACAAGGGTGCGAGGGCCCGTTCATCGCTGCTTGCAGCTTTAATTGTCTTTAGTTTGGTAATGACAGCGCGTGCAAATATCACAAAATAAAGCTAGCACTGATGTGAATGCCCCCCCACCTGATCAAAAATGCAACAGGAGCATCCACAGAACCAGATGGCCTAAACTTAGTATTTAGTTAACCCTCAAAGCCTTGTTAGGATTTCATGAAATTGTTAAAAGCTCAAAGAATTTATAACACTGGTGGGCTTTCTCTTTATATTCAAAGTAACCTCGTATTGATTAAGACACGGAGCCAACCCCCTGATGGTACGGGTAGATTAGATTAGAGGTTAAATACGATACACATACCATTGTTGAAGAGGAGACGGTGGGGAAAAGCAGATGCTTAGCATTGGGGGGTCTTATCTGTGTTCTGGGTGGGCACCCAGAACAACAATGTTTGACCTTTTTTTTAACTTTTTTCTTCTTTTTTCTTTTTTTTTTTACTTTATTCTTTTTCTTCTTCTTTTTTCTTTTTTTTTACTTTTTTTCTTCCTTATTCCTGTCCTTTTTAATCTCGACATTTCAACGTTTTTCTCGAGATTTTGAATTTTTTTGCGACTATTTCGACTTTTTTCTCAACATTTTGACTTTTTTCTCGAAATTTTGACTTTTTTCTCAACAGTTCGACTTTTTTCCTGACATTTCGACTTCTTTCTCGAGATTGTACTTCATTATTAATCCCGACGAGTTTCGAGTTTGTTCTCAAAATTTTGACTTTTTACTTGACATTTCGACATATTTCTCGACATTTCTCGACATTTCAACTTTTTTCTCAAGATTGTATTTCAACATTAATCTCGACATTTCAACTTTTTTCTCGAACTGCATAATGAAAAGAAAAAATATCCTCCCCCAGTTATAACTAATATAGAAACATGCAGCATGTGTTGTCTTCATTCTAAGGCTTATACAAGACTTTTCATTTTTTGTGGCTCCAGATATATTTGTTTATTGTGTTTTTGATCCAATACGGCTCTTTCAACAAACAACAAGAAAAACAAACATCCATGTATCCATCTTTTACGTACACACATGTCAATCCTTTGCAGGGTCAGATGTCTGTTGGAGCCGGCTCAGCTAAGGCCACGCATAAAAACCAAACAAACGGATCAGAGGTTTAGGGAGCAGCTCAGCCTGGTTTCGGACCGTGTCCAGGAGCGGCTTAAAATATCAACCATTATCATCTTTATAAACAGCTAGTGTGATGGGACAACACGATAAATCCTTGGAAAGCTTTTTTGGTTTTTCCCTTGATCATTTACACCAATATGATATGTTGCCCCGATTTTTTTCAGATTTTTCAGATTTAAAGACTTCAGATAACGCACCCGTTTCAAATGCTATCAGTCCACTGAATAGGAATGTGTCATGTGTAATCAGAGCCTTGAATGGTGTGAGTAGATGGGATACTGTCTACCCGTTAGATTTTTGTCATTATTCTTTGGGTTGATAATGGCTTTCCCAGCTATATAATATAATATAATATCATATATAATATAATATAACGTGCGCACGTTATATTCAATCGTGCTGTAATGCGTCCCTTATCAGCCATAAGGGCATTAAGATCCTTTAAACATGGATCTCCTAAGAATTTACCATGGGTTAGGCATGGCGCAAAAAGAAATGCTGGCAACTCTAGCCACCCAACATGGTATAGTGATCAGTCTAGCCACTTTAAAAAGAATGCTTAGAGCAAGTAATCTCCACCGTCGGAATTATGATGATCTAGGTCTCCTCATTGATTTTATTTTGGGCCAACTCCAAGGCCCTGCAGGAAGACTCCATGGGTTTCGTTGGATGCACAAGAAATGCATAAATAACGGTTGCGAGTCAGGACAGAGGATGTGCAGAGGAGAGAGCACTCAATTAAGGAAAACGAGAGCTTGTTTAACCAAATCGTGCGCACAATTTAGTAAAAAAAATGTGCAAACGTTTTATTAACTTGTGTGTACGATTCATTAAATCGTGTTCATGATTTAATAACTCGTGAGCACGTTATATTAACTCGTGCGCACAATTTAATTAAACGTGCACACGAGTTGATAAAATGTGCTCACGTTTTATTAAATCGCGCGAACGAGTTAATAAAACGTGCGCTCGATTCTGTCAACATTAAAAATATATTGCATGATCCTTCACAGGCTCCGTATACATCCCTGCTATTGAAAACGAAACTTAGGCTCAGTAGATGTTTTGTCACCGGTTAGAATTTGGGTTCAGGGTTAGGTTAAGGTTAGGTTTAGGGTGAGGGTGAGGTTAAGGTTAGGTCTGAAATGTGTAGTTGAGCGTAGAATGGTGACAAAACATCTACTGAGCCTAAGTTTAGTTTTCAATAGCAGTAGCTGTGAAAGCCATTATCAACCCAAAGAATAATGACAAAAATCTACCGGGTAGACACTATTATCCCATCTACTCACACCATTCAAGGCTCTGATTACACATGATCAATTCCTATTCAGTGGAAGTTTGAAGCCGCTGGATAACTGGCCCAAACAGATTTAGTAACTCCCATTTTAAATCTGGAGGCGTGAGACATACAAACTGAATTAGGGGGTAAAAGCTGGTTAGGTCAACTTTGGCTCGTTACTGAATCCTTTCAGGGAGCATATTCTGACTGCTCCTGCAGATGAAATCACCATCGAGGACGAGAACTTTAATGAACTAACTCTCTTTCCCAGATCCAAAATGAATGTAAGACACGCAGTGTGTCCATACTTGGCGAGAAAATTGACACTGCTACAATATTTCACTGGCTAATATACGACTGGATAAATATTTATGAAGCCGTTTTGTCTCAATTGACACAGAAACTAAGAGTTAATTTCTTCCGGCGTTTTCAATATCAATTACTTTACTTAAAGGCCCTCTTTCCTGCCTACGCTGGTCCTTCCACGGCAGTTCATTTGCTAAGAGGGAAATAATAAAATACACAAAGATGAATTTGGCGTATAGCATTATGCTTTTATAACTTCTTAAAAAAAGAAAACACTGAACTATCATCTTGACCCTCGTCTGTCTTCCCTGTATGTAGGCGTGTGCTGGTAAAGGTTTGGCGATCTGTCGCCTTGGCAACGAGCTGCCACAGCTCTTTATCATCATCACCCACCACCTCACCGCCAGTATCAGGAACAGGGTTGGACCGCCGTCCTGCAAGTTTTAGTCGTGTTCCTGCTTTAACGCACCACATTCAAATTAGTGGTCGTCATGTTCAGCACAACTCGGTTAATGACACGGCCAGTTGTATCAGAGCGATTAAGAACAACATGTCAAACACGACAGTGTTGCCCATCCCTGATTCAGAACCAACATGTTTTTTTTTTTGTTTTTGACTATGTATTCTACGACGGAGTATTAGGGCCAAAAAGACTAAAGACAAAGACTAAAGAGACTAAGACTAAAGACAAAAAAAAAAAAATTGGAAATTACGAGAATAAAGTCATAATATAATGAGAATAAAGTCGTAAAATTACGAGAATAAAGTCATAATATAATGAGAATAAAGTCGTAAAATTACGAGAATAAAGTCATAATGTTGCGAGAATAAAGTTGTAATAGAATAAAGTCGTAATATTACGAGAATAAAGTCGTAATTTATGAGAATAAAGTCGTAATATTATGAGAATATAATTTATGAGAACTCTAACAGGAAGAGTCTTCTCCCTGTGTTAAAATGAGGAATATTGAGCATCTTGTGAAGTTATATTTATATATTTATAATATATTTAATATTACGACTTTATTCTCAAAATATTACTTTATTCTAAAAATATTACGACTTTATTCTCGTAATTTTACAACTTTATTCTCATATTATTATGACTTTATTCTCGTAATTTCCTTTTTTTTTGGTCTTAGTTTGCCCCTAATACTCCGTCGTAGTATTCTGACTGCCACAGATGCAAAAAGAATTTCCAAAAGAATAAATTAAAACTAACTAAGTCTTGTCACCAGTAACCGTGTGTGTGGAGATGATACTGAGACAGCCCCAACTGATGAACTTTTCAAGTTTTTATTTATTGCTTGGAAATATAAGGGTTTAAAACAAATAGAGTAAAGCTCAAACGATTGAGCTGTTTGGAGAAGAAGAGAAAAAAAAGGAGCATGTATGCTTGGATGTATTTTAATAAATTACACTTTACAGAACGTCTTACATTTCACATTCAACAGACATTTTGACAGGTTGATTGTTACAAACGGGCGCAGCGTGATTGGTGATATTGCGTTTGCTGTTCTCTGGTTTCCATGGCAACGGCTGGACCTTTAACCATCACCCCAGGGACTGGAATGACGAGCGTCAGACGTCTAAACTTGACTTGATAACCCAATAAAAGGAGAGAAAAAAAGAAAAGCTACACAAGTTCTTGTGTTTTAAACATAATGAAATAAAAAGGGCTTTAAATAAAAGCTGCAACAAGTGCTTAGGGGGAAGATGGAGAAGCGGCAGCGCCACCACATGGACAGACACGACAGTATAATGGACAAGACTTAAAAACCATGATCTCCTTCAAGAAAAATGAATTCACCATGTACGTGTTGCAGTGGCAGCAATTACAATAAACCCATAAAAACACTGAAGGCAAAACCAGGCGGACTCGCTGATGATGCTGATGATGATGATGATGATGATGATGATGATGATAACATAAAATTCAAAGAAAGTGAACATGACAGGCATTTTAACAAGACAAGACAAGACGCGGTATCAGCTACACTCTCCCGACTACTTTTCAGGATAAAACCCGGCAGTTCCATCTCTCCCGGATACGACACCGGCCGTAGGTTTTTTTCCAGGGTTTTACTCTCCTCAAACAACACAGGATGGATATTTTCGTGAATTTTGTTTTGGGAGACTTATTCCCTCACAAATTAACTGCAAACAGCCTGAACTGCAACTCCACTCGGCGACGACTTAAGCTGCAAATGATTTCATGACTAAAACTGAAAACGAGTGCAAATATTTTATTTCAGCTGCATCTGATCTCCTTTTTCATACACTGGAGATTTGATCTGAATAATCTACCACTATTAAACATTGACTGTGTATATATATTTGTTTTATGTCATCATTATTTCAAAAGAAATAACGGTGATGATGCTCCGTGGGAGCAGGGATTATGGACGTTGAGTAAATCATGCAGGTTTACAATTTTCCATTGAGTGAGAAATCTGAACAGCAAGGACGTAATGGACAACATTGACTACGTTTACATGCAGTCAGAATACGGGTTATTGCTAATATTCCGGTTACTGAAACATTGGGAATATTCCGTTTACATGGTGATTAATCATTTGGGATATCTGGATCAAACCAGCAACGCACGGAGAACATCATGACGCAATTACCGTCATTTCCGCTTCTTCTTCCTGTATCCAAATTCAAAACAAATGCTGCTTCGCGCAACTTTTCTCTCACCTTCTTGTAAATCTGGCTATCCCGGTACTTTCTACCGTCTACAAATGCAGAAATGTTCATATCCTTCATTACATTTATGAAGTGATTAGTCTCCTCCTGGTCTTGTGTTTCTCCGTGTTTATAAGAACTTCCTGGACTCAAAAGACCAGGATTCCTTGTGAACAGAGCATGTGCAGAAAACAAATTCATGTTCCGTTAGGCGTTTACATGACCCAATATTCGGGTTTTAAAAGGAGTAACCCAGGGGTCATATTGGGGTTTTTAAAAACCAGAATATGAGCAAATTCGGGTTATTCAAAGGGGTTATTGGTGTTTACATGGCCATGCAAATTTGGGTTTTAAAAGGATTATTGACTGCATGTAAACGCAGTCAGTGTAGACCAGCTCTGGAAGATTAAATTAATCCACTGTTAAACCAAAAAACAAAGTCTAAACACTAGCACTGTATCACAGAAGAAACAGCGGTCTGAAGTTTTGATCTAAAGAGCTTTGAAAAAAAGAATAAAAAAAAAAAAGTTATGAAATTGAAGGAAACCTGCAACTAACTTAAAAAAAAAGCACATCAATTCTTAAATCTCAAACTAAAACGGAGTTTTTGCTGGGTTCTTTGTTCCTCGGTAAAGATTTTTTGGTGTCACACATACAGGGAGCACCATGATGATCTCGTCCACGGCGCCGGGACTACAACCCTAATGAAATGGTTTAGTTCAGGGGTCGGCAACCCAAAATGTTTTAGAGCCATATTGGACCAAAAACACAAAAAACAAATATGCCTGGAGCCACAAAAGATGAAAAGTCTTGTATAAGCCTTAGAATGAAGACAACACATGCTGCATGTTTTTATATTAGTTATAACTGGGGGAAGATTTCTTTTTTCATTATGCACTTCGAGAAAAAAGTCGAAATGTCAAGATTAATGTTGAAGTAGAATCTTGAGACAAAAGTCGAAATGTCAAGAAAAGTCAAAATTTCGAGAAAAAAGTAAAAATATTGAGATTAAAAGGGAAAGGAAAAAGGAAGAAAAAGAGAAAAAAAGAAAAAAAAAGAAAAAAGGGAAAAAAGAAAAAAAAAGGTCAAAGATTTTTGAAAAAGCTCCAGGAGCCACTAGGGCGGCGCTAAAGAGCCGCGGGTTGCCGACCCCTGGTTTAGCCCAAACATTTTACAGAGATCTGAAACCCTTATAAAAGAAAGTGGATACACTGATCAGGAGTCCCCAAAGTCCTGGCTGGTCATGAACATGTGGAAATCAAACTAACCCTTATTGCAGTTGGAGTTTCTCAGACGGAGCAAGTCTGAATGGCAAAAGTCTCAAATGTTGCACCTGTACATGTGAAGGGCTTTGGATAAATGGAAGCTTCTCAGACGAACAAGTTTCAGAACACTCAGCTACAAATCTCATGATTTGGCAGAGTTCCTGCTGGGCAGGTTGATGGAAAACAAAACATTGAGGAATGGGAGAGAAGACGAGTGAAGGAGGAGGAGAAGGAAGTGTTCAGTCCAGAGGAACCTCCGCTGGTACCGGCGGTAACACGGCAGCCGTCACCTGCTTGGCTTCCTTCATCTTCTCCAGTCCAAACAGGAGGTCCAGCTGGGTGACCGGTCGGAACCAGTCCTCGTCCACGGGGCTGCAGACGGGAGAGGAGAGGTCAGAGGTCAGAGAGGCCGAGCAGCCGTCCAACGTGAACCGTACATGAACACTCGCTGAGCACTTTTCCTCTGGTGGATAAGTCTCAGGCACCCCTAGTCTTGTTGTTTGACCATCTCATTTTATTTCCCAGTCTCTTAAGATACAAACTTATGGCGCTTTTACACAAGTACCTACTCAGCCCGACTCCACTTTGCGCTTCTCCACTTTTGAAGAATATTACCAAAACCTGTTCAGAAGTCTGCTGTGGTGTAGTGAGTTTTATTCAGTAAGCCGGCGGTGAGCAGACCTACAGAGCGTGTCTGGGTTGGTGTGCTGACCAAGAGTGGTTGGAATCATGACTTTTTATACAGTAAGTTCAAAGTACAAAAGGCAGGAATAAACAAGCCAAGTGAGAGACAAAAAGCAATTTACAGTCAGATGTGATCTGTGGCCAAATGCCGTGTTATGATTGATGAAAATCTCACTTGGAAAAATCATATTGCACTCATCTCCAACAAGATTGAGAAGAATATTGGAGTAATCAGACGTATAAGGCATCTATTACCAAGAAAAATCTGTATTAATTTATATTATACTATGATTTATCCTTATATTTCATATTGCAATGTCATTTGGGCAAGAACCTTCATGAGCAACCTCAACTGTATCTTTATCCTGCAAAAACGTTTTATAAAAATGATTACATTTTCCAATAGACTCACTAGATCCACCCCATTGTTCCAATCCCTAAGTATTCTCCCTATTTCTGCTGTAAATGTTTTTCAGATTTGTCTTTTTGTCTATCAATCCATCCACAAGCTACTTCCAACCTGTTTTCATTCTTTATTTCAATTCAATTCCCAAATTCATCACTTCAATACCAGGTCTGCAAACAATCTCCATCCCACCTTTTTCAGGACGACTTTTTCCCAATTTTCAGTTACAATAGGTTCAGAGGTTCCTCTTTATTGGAACATCTTACCACTCAATATTAGAGAACGCTCGAGCACAAATACTTTCAAAAAACAAATCACAACATTTTTGCTAACCCAGTTTAGCAAAGCTTAACAACTCATTTCCAGAACTTTCTCTGCACATCCTCATCAGATTCCTGTTTTTCTATTAATTTAGCTTATTCTCCTTAGTTGTCCTATAGTTTACATATCTCTGTAGATATTCTTTGTTTCATTATAGGAGGAACCATCGACAAGCCCTTATGGGTTTTTTTTGGTTCCTCCTGCACATTTTTTCTGTTGCATTGTATTTCTTTTTTTTTTTGTTTCCTTTTTTTTTCTACATACTGTTCGTCTGAATTTTTGGCGGTTGTATATATATTTTTTTTATGTGCAAATAAACTAAACTAAACATCTGCATGAGAAAGCGTTTGAAGAATCTCGCCTGGCTGCTACTCATCCTCTTTATTCCGGCTCTATTTATTTCTTACTCATTCCTCCTGCAATTTGGTTTTTGTCTAGCAAATAACAACATGTCGTGAATACGCCCTGTGTAAGTGTGAATCTGAGCTTTTATTTTCATTATTACCTCATTTGTAACATGTTAGTAGAGAAAAGAGAGCATTTTTCTGTTTTTGACATCACTGCAGGTAAAGATTCACGACTGTGATGAAAGCTGGTCCCACTACTTCCTTTTTAAATATTCAATACTACTTTGTGGTGTTTAATTTATACTTTTGCTGCTAAAGAAAAAACATTTTGATGGGGATTTTTTTCCCCCCACTTGCTGATTACTGACAACAGCAAACCCCCGGCATTTAACGCCACATGGTGTCATCATTGATTTCTGAAAAACTAAAAGTTTAAATGTTTATAATGCATTTGCTCCAATAGGAGTTTCACCAGTTGCTTAGCAACAGCAGAGGAACAGGTTACACTGATTTTATATTTTTATAAAGGTTTTCTATAAGCCAATGAAACCTCTGTGTGTCATTAGATTTTACTGCAGCCATTGAAACTCTATTATTACTAACTATATTTATTACATAAATTACTTCTAGAAACTGGATTATTTGAGTATGTAACAGGAAAAGATCTGGATGTAGGTGGCATCAGTAATTACAAAGTTGAAAGGATGCGTCAACAATTGATTTCAATTAAATAAGAAAAGACTGAAATAATTAATGTGGTAAATAAGAAAATAAGCTCAGCAGTGCAGTCAAAAAAGACCCCGACAAACTAAACTAAAAGTCTGATCCCAACTGTTAATCTATGCTTTCAGGCACAAATTAAGCTTCTTTAAGTGAAAAATAATAATTCCTATAAGCTTATTCCCTCTGGACCGGACCTTTCCGACTGTACAGGCTAGAGGTGGGTGCAATTCATCGATGTGTCGATGCATCGCGATGCGTCACGTGACGATTTGGAATCGATTAATTAAAAAAAAAAAAAAAGTTTTTTTTTTTTTTTCTTATCTAAATAGGGAGTTAAAAACCTGAATATTTAGGCATTCAAAATAAAAGTTCCTTTGTTCGAATTCTCAGTCAAATCTTCACATCTTAAAAAATAAGACTAAATCGCCCCCTGTAAAGCCTCTGTGATTCCTCCCAGACCGCCCGGGGCACACGTTTAACAAACACCAGGATGACGGTGTGAAAACGAGTCGTACTTTTCCTCGTCCTCGTCCTCCTGCAGCTGCTGAGCGATCTGCCTCATCTGCTCCTTGCGTACGTAGTCCCGGACTCGGTACATGGCGGCGTCGCGGCAGAGCTCCCTGAGGTCGCTGCCCGAGTATCCGTCCGTCTTCTCGGCGATCTCCTTCAGGTTAATGGCGTTGCTCAGCTGTGAAGTCGAGACAGACGGTTACCCAGAATGCAACTGTCACAAGTCTTTAGGTTCCCTTAGACAACCAACGGCTCACGGGTGATGCCGTCTATCTGGCTGGGATTTGACAGGGAAAAATGCAGGTGAGATGGAACGACGCAAGAGAGCAGCAAGTTGTGTGATTTTTCCCACATTTGACGAGATAAAACTTACATTTTCTCCGGCTAAAATCAGCCTCAGGATGTCGTGCCTTTGCCTCGGGTTCTGCAGAGAAAGATGGTAGTTATTACTTTCAAAGTAAATCATGTTTTAAAGCCTCTTCCCAAAAAAAAAGATGTAATTTATGATACATCGCATTTGTCATCATAAAATCTATTTTTCATTCATATTTACTTGCTTAAATATAATGTAATTCCTACGAGAAAATACAATGTATGATCATTAAGACTGAATCTACAGTGGTTGTGTGTGTTTTCACGTCTTACTGGCAGGCCAACGTAAAAGGTGGCCGGCATCCTGCGCAGGATGGCTGGATCCACGTCCTGCGGCCGGTTCGTCGCTCCCATCACCATCACCTGAAACGTTACAGATTACCAGCAGCTGCTTTACATACAGAAAGTGAAACTCTCTACAATCATGGAATTGATTAACTGGTCTCTCAGCACAATTGACCAAATTTTTGCGACGAAAAGTCAGGGGATGAGGGAACCCTCCTGCCCCGACGGGACATTTTTTGCTGGATACTTGATGGACTCATGGAAGCATTGGAGGATCCTGTGCCTGTCGATTCTGTCCGTCGAGGACGTTGAAGATGCCTTCACAATTGGATTAATGATAACAGGATTTCTGCTTTTTGGAGTTGGTGGATTCCTGGTATATCGACAAATGCGTAAGTCGTCGACAGCTGTTCTGGCCCTTTCAGAGCTGCTGGACGTGGCTGGGGGGATCAGCTCTGCGACTAACCGTCAGACTTTAACACTGGGGGAGCAAAACCGCAAGCTGGATGTGATTCTCGTCAACAAGGCCCTGATCCCCCCTCCCCCCCGACTACTACGGACTGCCCCCCCATCCCACTCTACGTTACATTAACGTAAATATTCCAACCCCGTAACATCTGTACAGACTCACATCCAACACTTTAAAAACCCCATATTGTACATTTCAGTCTATATTGTTCTTTAATCCTCATTTTGTACATCTCTGTTTATTTCTGTTTATACATTTTACTTTATTCTATCTCTTATTTTATCTCCATATACTTGTTTGCTTTTATATTTTTATTTTTATTTTTACTTTTACTGTATTGCACCAATCACCACAACAAATTCCTTGTGTGTGTTAACAAACTTGGCAATAAACCCCCTTTCTGATTCTGATTCTGATTCTTAGAATTGCAGGCTAGGGGCGGTTTTTGAGCTCATTGGCAAGATGGATAAGACCTTGGAGAAGTTGGAAGCTCGGCTTGGCGGGAATTGACCACAAATTCATCTGTTTGGAGTCGCCATTGATGAACCAGAGACTTAAGGCAGACGGAAAATTACTGGAAACGGCCTGTTTTTTTCAATACAATTGTTGATTCTATAATCTGACCTTGACAGAGCAGCTTGGCAGGCCGCTCTAGTCACAATCTCCCTGGTGGAATGAAAACAAGGGGACCTGCCCCCACTAGCCCTCCCCTCTCCCAGGAACATCTGTGGACCTGTTTCAGAACTGTACCGAGACGTCTGATAACATCAAGGACTTTGGCTGAGTCCTTAACCACACCTCCCTCATCTCAACGCCTTCCCGGCCCCCCCTCTTATCAGCCCCCCCCAACGCAGTCTCCGGGTTTGAGCGCCACGAAGCCGCGGCGCTCACTTGGATGCACTGTGCCGGGAGCCCCCCCAGTAACCCTAACCCATACCCACATGCAAGTCTTCGTGATGATGTTGTTTGCTTTGTGCGCCGAGGTGTTTTTTGCACCTTGACACTGCGTATTTATACACAGATGCCTTTTTTTCCTCCCCTATCCCAGTGTTACCCTTGGAAACAGGCACATAATACCATCTGTGTCGCCGCCTGTGTATCCGAAGTCAAATACATTGTTTTTCTAAACTGCCAAATAAACCTGATTCTGATTCTGAAAACATGGAAGGTAGTTTGAAGAGTTGGAAGGGATCTTTTTGTGTCACCTGTGTGGTTGAAGAGGTTTCCAGGCCGTCCCACAGACTCATGAACTGGGCCTTCATCATGGCCGTGGCCTCGTGGTCCAGGCTGGAGCGATTCCTCAGGAATGAATCTGGAACATCAGAGATGGTGAGCTGAGAGAACAGAATGGGGGGGGGTCTGCAGCTACTCCGTCAGGGATGCTCTTATTCTGGTGCTAGTGCTACTTCAGAAGACTTTCCAAAATTGTTAGAAACAAATCATCAAGGAAAATGGTATTCATTTTTTTTGTTTTCTTGAATGACCTGTTATAAAAAGAATTAAAGCTGCAAGCAGTGATGAACGGTCCTCCACCCTTGTGCACGTTCAGGCTGCAGTGGAAGCTTGTATGACTTGCATGTAGATTCTTCAGACCTGGACATTTAGCGGATGAAACCACCCACGACTCTCTATATCAAACCATTCAAAAGTTATGGCAGAAAGTAGGAACTATCAGATATTGACCAATCACATGAAGGGGGGCACGCTTTTTGGCGTCTAGCGTCGCCACGTAACGCTTTTGACTGAGAAAAGTAATGCGCCTTGTCGCAGGATGGAGATGCACATTTTGATGTATAACACACCTGGGTGCACGTTAAAGGAGCTTGAGGCAGGATTGAGGCAGGATTTGTGAAAAAAATTTGTATACATTTTAAGTTTTCTAGTAATAATGTCAGATGAAGCGTTCCAAACCCAAAAGAATGAGCCCTCTATTGTATCTCTCCTTTGCCTTGAACAGGCTGTGTGCTGCAAAATGTGCTGCAATTCGGGGGCCGAATTTCCCGCGCTGTCCTGCAGATGTGACGTCACATGACGCTGCATGTGCGTTCTCCCCGTTCTCCCGTGCCGGCTTCACTGTTGGCTGCAGTACCCCCAACGGCCGTCATGGTGAAGGGTGGCGCTAGAGAGTCTCATTTCTTAAAAGGAGCCTCATGCTCCTTTAAGGTTCGGGCCGTATTAACGGCTGAAGGAATGGCATAAATAGCGCCAAAATGACACGATTAATTCAAACTGGCCGACTTCCTGTTCGGTTTCGGCCATGGCGCCAAGAGACTTTTCTTTAAGTTGCGACATGATACAGGTGTGTACCGATTTTCGTGCATGTACGTCAAACCGTATTGTGGGGCTTGAGCCACAAAGTTTTCTAGGGGGCGCTGTTGAGACATTTTACCACGTCCATTAATGCAAACCATTAAATATCAAATTTTTCACCAGGCCTGGCTTGCATGCAAAATTTGGTGACTTTTGGGGCACGTTTAGGGGGAAAAAAAGGCCCTCATTTCGTCGGAAAAATAAAGAAGAAAGAATTCCTACAGATACAATAGGGCCTTCACTGTCAGTGCTCGGGCCCTAATGAAGAAAAAATGATGAACTCACCAATCTCATCGATGAAGACGATGCACGGCTGGATTTTGACGGCTAGAGAGAAAACTGCAGCCGTCAGCTTCTGGGATTCTCCGTACCACATGTCGGTGAGCATGGAGGCCTGGAGGTTTATAAACTTGCATCCCGAGGCTTTGGCTGTTGCCTTGGCGATCATGGTCTTCCCACAGCCCGGAGGACCAAATAATAAAACTCCTGGAAAGACAACGATGATCTGGGTTCACTGTTTCTTTCAGCCAAAGGTGGACCGAAAATAAACATGGCTCTGCAGTCTTTGAAGCTTCCTCATCTTAGCTGTCACTCGCACACGTGGTGGGATCATTTTATTGCATCTCCTTTGTTCTTCTCCGTCTAATTTTTTGAGATAGGATATTTGAGTTTTCTTAAACTGTAAGTCATGATGAGCAATATTAAAATAATAAAAGGCTTGCAATATTTCAGTTGATTTGTAATGAATCCAGAATGTATGACATTTTTGTTTTTGTAATTGCATTACAGAAAATCACAATATTCTAATTTTCTGAGACAGTCCTGTATTTCCTACTGCGGTACCTTTAGGAGGCTGGAAGAGTTTGGATCCGGGCAGGAGGTGTCTTTTCTGGAACGGTAAGATGACCGTGTCCTGCAGCTCGTTGATCAGCTCCTCCAGACCGGCGATATCTCTCCAGGAAACCTGCAGGAACGGGGAGGAAAGGGGAGACAAATGCTAGGAGAACTTTGGAGGAAAAGCATCATAAAAAAGGGGTAGATTAAAGTGTCGAGCTGCTTGGTAACGTCACCGTCGCTGACTCTGGTTTACCTTAATCGTGTGTGGATCAACTAGATGAGACGCGATGTTCAATTCATAGTCCGTCAGTTTGACTCCTTCCACTCCGATTCTCTTCATCAGCTGTTCTGCCTGGGGAGGTGAAACATGAAGCCCCGGTGAAGGTGAGAGGACTTGCAATTTGCAACCAGCGTCCATGCAGATCTTAACAGTTTGTAACAGTCTGTTATGTATTAACACTTAATACATAACAGACAGACATTATACATAACAAAACAAAACAATAATAGACACAACTCCCTTAATCACAATCCACACAGAAGATAAAACTAAATCACCATGATTCTCAGACATAAATACATAGAAATGAAATCAAATAAAACACCTTCATAAACAATACCTGCCTGAAATGACTTTATCTAGAATTATTTGACCACTTTTCACCTTTATTATGATAGGGTTTACACTACCTATAATTCTATTCAACCTTCACTTTGTTCCTTCTAAATGACAAATCATCATTCATTACATTTTAAAAGATATTGTTTCAACTTAAACCAATCTTTGCTTCCTGCATGAGAAATATAAACTGGTATAGAGTTCCAGCCAACCATGGCTCTGTAAAAAAAAGTTATCTGAATCAAACTTGTTCTCACCCTTGGTATGAACCTCCTTTCTGATGTTATTCTAGTATTGTACCCATGGTGAGCAAAATGATAATAGAATCTGTCACACAGTTGTTTCGGAGAGCGTGTCACCAGTATATTTCTCAGAGAATTTAACAAAGTATAAGTAAACCTTTGTCTTATAGATAACCAGCCTAGATTCTTATGGTGCTGGACACATTAGAGCTATAAAGACACAATAGAGCACAACGTGCAGCTTTATTTTGTGCCACTTGTAATTTCTTTACATTTTTAACTAAAGTATTTGACCAAACTACAAAACAATAATCCAGTTTTGTAACAGTAACAATCGCTTGCTTGTTTCATGTATCTTTCCTCCACCTACCCTTTTCTTGGACTGGTTTTTCTGTTTAGCGGTGGGATCCATGGCCTCCACCACCCACTTGATGCTGTAGTACGTAGCAGCACCGAAGATGGTCAGCCGGACCAGCATGCCCAGCACTTCACTCCTGCTCAGCGGCCGGAGCAGAGCGTCTCTGGGGAGATCCTTCAGCAGCATTTCTGCAGCGCTGCCGTCAGGACATCGGCTGCAGCCAGGGGAGAAATGACATAGAGATAGAGAGGAAAAAGCAGGAAAGAGTCAGAAAAACCATGCAGCAGCGTTGAGCCGCATCTTGTAATGAATGAATGAATGAATTAATGAATTTTTATTTCCAACATGTACAGGACTGTCTCAGAAAATTAGAATATTGTGATAAAGTCCTTTATTTTCTGTAATGCAAAAATGTCATACATTCTGGATTAATTACAAATCAACTGAAATATTGCAAGCCTTTTATTATTTTAATATTGCTGATTATGGCTTACAGTTTAAGAAAACTAAAATATCCTATCTCAAAAAATTTGAATATTTTGGGAATCTTAATCTTAAACTGTAAGCCATAATCAGCAATATTTAAATATTAAAAGGCTTGCAATATTTCAGCTGATTTGTAATGAATCCAGAATGTATGACATTTTTGTTTTTTTTTATTGCATTACAGAATATAAAGAACTTTATCACAATATTCTAATTTTCTGAGACAGTCCTGTAAGTGTATATCAATATCTAGAAAATACAACTATTATATACATCTATATAAATATACACTATATAAACTACATGCATAAAAAACAACAAAAGTCACTCACTAATAATAATAATAATAATAATATAATAATAATAAGTATTATTACATAATACACCATGTTATTACATTTCCTAGAAAATAAAAAAGTTGCAAGTGCATTTTATAATAATCTTCTCAAAATGCAATAACAACATTTATTACAAAATGAAATGAAAAAGTAAGCCATGATCAGCAATATTAAAATATTAAAAGACGTGCAGTATTTCAGTTGATTTGTAATGAATCCAGAATGTATGACATTTTTGCATTACAGAAAATAAAGAAACATTATCACAATATTATAATTTTCTGAGACAGTCCTGTATATGTGATTTATTTCTCAGACATTCAAAGGGTCAGAAACATACAAAAGAAAATGCACCAATGCAGCAAGAGCAGTTACATGATTATCTTATATAAATGAGGATATAACACGTATAAATCTAAAGCTAAAGATGCTACTTGCTTGTCATCAAAAACCACCAAACCCTCCCATAAAAAGGTAAAAAATAAACAAATAAATGACCTAGCAAATTAAGAGCATTGTCCCCTTTTCATTATCTCCGCACACAAACGTGACATCCCGATATATTTTAGAAATAAAAGCAGTCGTACTTACTAAAATAGAAAGAGAAACGTGACCACTGCAATAAGAAACCCGCATTGGTGCAACACGTTTTCCGACTCGGGTAGGAACAAAAACCTTAGTTCCGGGGAGCGTGTTCCCGGCCGGCCACTGGAGGGCAGCACGACAACATTAGTCCATGGGCCAGACCAGATATCAGCACTCAGTCACAAAACTGGCTTATAATTTTTGAAAATATCCATGTCTGTAGATCCCTAAGTATTCTCCCTATTTCTGCTGTAAATGTTTTTATCTGGTAACAATGGACATAAACTAATATCTGAAATGAACATGGAATTGATCAAGGTTGACACCTGGTTATCACTTAATATAAAGAAAAGTTCCTACATGTTATTTTCCCCTAGAAACCAACAAGCTACTAAGGCCTTTCCAAATGTTCATATTTCCAATAACATTTTGGAAAGAGTTGCGGTAACTAAATTTCTAGGTGTTATGATTGACGAAAATCTCACTTGGAAAAATCATATTGCACTCATCTCCAACAAGATTGCGAAGAATATTGGAGTAATCAGACGTATCCGGCATCTATTACCAAGAAAAATCTGTATTAATTTATATTATACTATGATTTATCCTTATATTTCATACTGCAATGTCATTTGGGCAAGAACCTTCATGAGCAACCTCAACTGTATCTTTATCCTGCAAAAACGTTTTATCAAAATGATTACATTCACCAATAGACTCACTAGATCCACCCCGTTGTTCCAATCCCTTAGTATTCTCCCTATTTCTGCTGTAAATGTTTTTCAGATTTGTCTTTTTGTCTATCAATCCATTCACAAGCTACTTCCAACCTGTTTTCAATCTTTATTTCAATTCAATTCTCAAATTCATCACTTCAATACCAGGTCTGCAAACAATCTCCATCCCACCTTTTTCAGGACGACTTTTTCCCAATTTTCAGTTAGGTTCAGAGATTCCTCTTTATTGGAACATCTTACCACTCAATATTAGAGAACGCTCGAGTACAAATACTTTCAAAAAACAAATCACAACATTTTTACTAGCCCAGCTTAGCAAAGCTTAACAACTAATTTCCAGAACTTCTCTGCACATCCTCATCAGATTCCTGTTTTTCTAGTAATTTAGCTTATTCTCCTTAGTTGTCCTATGTTTGACATGTTTCCGTAGATATTGTTTGTTTCATTGTAGGAGGAAACATCGACAAGAACTTATGGGTTTTTTTTGGTTCCTCCTGCACATTTTTTTTTGTTGTTTCCTTTTTTTTCTACACACTGTTTGTCTGAATTTTTAGCAGTTGTATATTTTTTTTATATGCAAATAAATAAACTAAATTAAAAACTAAATGATATTCTGGTATGATAACCTTCCTGAGTGGCAGCTGTATCATCCTGTATCTGCAGGATAAAGACCAGTTTGTGACATTAGTGGCTGTTATAGTTTCATAGTCTGAGCCTAATGATGCTCTTCTAGTTTAAGGCTCACAATGACCTGCAACAATGATATAGTTTGAGTATATTATACATTTCCTGAATCCTTATGGTCCTGTGAGTATTCCATTTTTTGTATTTTGTGTCTCTGTTGTTCCTAGATGACACAGGGCTAAAAGATAGTATATCTTTTAGGTGGAAATTGTGTAAAAATGTATGTTGTTTATAGTTTAAAGAGCTGCAGTGACCTCTATGTTGGTCAGAAAGATTCACATCTTAGCTTGAATGAATGCTTAAAAGGTCTCCTTTAAAATGATACCAAAGATAATATAGTGAAACATTGACAGAAATCCTGTACATGAGTCTAAACCAGGATATGCAGCAGCATCTAAAATGTAATTTTCTGAAGGGGGTGGTAACTTCATGACTGATAACTCTGATACAGCTGCCGCTCAGGAAGGTTATCATACCAAAATAGCATCTACAGACATGGATCTTTTCAAAAATCACAAGTAAGTTTGGTCACCTTGAGTGGTACTGACAAGTGAAATTTTGGGCTCTGGCCCCGGGACTAACAGAAGGAATTTGTTGTGGTGATTGGTGCAATAGTACGACGGAGTATTAGGGCCAAACTAAGACAAAAAAAATGGAAATTACAAGAATAAAGTCATAATAATATGAGAATAAAGTCGTAATATTACGAGAAGTCATAAAATTACGAGAATAAAGTCGTAATATTTTTAGAATTAAGTCGTAAAATTACGAGAATAAAGTCGTAATATTAAATATATTATAAATATATAAATATAACTTCACAAGATGCTCAATATTCCTCATTTTTACACAAGGAGAAGACTGCTCTTCCTGTTAGAGTTCTCATAAATTATATTTTCATAATATTACGACTTTATTCTCGTAATTTTCCGACTTTATTCTCATTATATTATGACTTTATTCTCGTAATTTTACGACTTTATTCTCATTATATTATGACTTTATTCTCGTAATGTTACGACTTTATTCTCGTAATGTTACGACTTTATTCTCGCAACATTATGACTTTATTCTCGCAACATTATGACTTTATTCTCATAATTTTACGACTTTATTCTCATCATATTATGACTTTATTCTCGTAATTTCCATTTTTTTTATTGTCTTAGTTTGGCCCTAATGCTCCGTCGTACAATACAAAAGAGCAAATAATATTAAAAGGAAAAAAATGTACAACATGTTGGTTTTAAAATGCCGGAGTAATGAGTCTGTACAAAGGTGACCTAGGATGTGCCTTAATGTGACGCATAAGCACCGAAAAAAATTAATTTAAGCGCATGTAAATATACATGTAACACTTAAATCTGTGATATTAACAATTAAAAATGTTAAAATAGATAGATAGATAGAATAAATCCAATCATCCTCTCAGACCATTCCAGAATCCACCTAACGATTCAAGTTGATCAGAAAGGTTTTATCTCTAAACGATGGAAATTTAACTGCTCTCTTCTTAAAGATAATACATTTAAATCAAAAATGCAGGTATGGATTACAAATTACATTAAAGAAAACAATGACCCCTCCTTAGAGCCCAACATTATTTGGGAAGCAGCAAAAGCTACATTAAGAGGTCTTCTTATTTCCTATACCTCATTTAAAAATCACGAAAAATTGGTTAAAAGAAAAGAACTAGAGAGAGAAGTAACCCAATGTGAAAACCTTCACAAAAATGCACCCACAGAGGACAACTGGAGACAATTAACTGCTGTCAAAGCAAAACTAAACATCATGATATCAGACGAGATCATACAAAAAATGAATTATACTCGACAAAAAGAATACGAATTTGGAAATAAACCAGGTAAATTATTAGCTCTTCAAATAAAGAAGGAGCAAGCTGAAAAAAACATTAAAGCAATTCACTCGAGAGAAAATAAGATTACCTATCACCCAAAAGAGATAAACCAAACATTCTTCGATTTTTACAATAGTCTTTATAAATCACAAGGGGGATACTCACAGAAAGAATTGGATAATTACCTGAGTAACATTAAGCTACCGGAAGTCTCTACTCAGGAACAAAATTTCTTAAATTCACCATTTACACAAGCAGAAATCTTAGCCACAATTAATTCAATGCCTTCAGATAAGAGCCCAGGACCAGATGGGTTCCCAGTTGAGTTTTATAAAGAATTTTGGCCTGAGATTCAACCCATCTTTATGTCAATGGTGAATAACTTTTGTAAAAAAAAAGTACTCCCTCAGACAATGAACTTGGCTCATATTAGTGTATTACACAAGAGTGGTAAAGACCCCTTAGAGCCCTCATCATACAGACCCATAAGTCTCTTAGATCATGACTACAAGATTATCACTAAACTTTTAGCAAGAAGACTGGAGTCCATCCTACCTAAGTTGATCAACCCAGACCAATCAGGTTTTATAAAGGGGCGATATGCAGCTGACAATATAAGGAGAGCCCTTAATGTAATAAATTTGATCAACAACCAACAGAAGCCCTCTCTCTTGCTATCATTAGACGCAGAAAAGGCTTTTGATAGGGTCGAGTGGAATTTCTTGTTCTCTGTTCTGCACAAATTTAAGATGGACGGTAATTTTATTGATTGGATTAAAGCAATTTATAAGTTGCCTAAAGCTGCAGTCATAACTAATGGCCATTGTTCAGATTTCTTTTCCTTAACTAGAGGGACAAGGCAGGGGTGCCCTCTGTCTCCATTGCTTTTTGCTATGGCGATTGAACCTCTGGCAGCATGTGTAAGAGATAGCACTATCATTCAAGGTTTAAAGACTGGTAACAACGAACATAAGATTTCCTTGTATGCTGATGACATCCTTTTATATATCACTGACCCTGAGCAATCTATATTTTTCCTGCAAAATATAATTAAACAATTTGGAAGCTATTCAGGATACAAAATCAATTTTAATAAGTCTAGTGCTACTTTCTTACACATGATACCAACGGAAAAAATGCTTTCAACTTATGGTTTTAACTCCACACCAAAGGGCTTTAAGTATTTAGGTATACACATTACTCCAAATCTGGATAAATTGTTTATTGAAAATTATACCCCTCTCACATTTAAGATCAAATCAGACCTGTTAAAGTGGTCCTCTTTGCCACTGTCACTTTTAGGGAGAATAAATGTAATTTAAATGAATGTTCTTCCACGATTTAATTTCCTTTTCCAGATGCTTCCATGTTATTTATCTGTGGAATTTTTTAAACCAATAAATAGCTGTCTATCAAGATTTATTTGGAACAATAAAAAACCTCGGATCAGCCTAACAACTCTCATGAAGCCTGAATCATTGGGAGGTCTGGGTTTCCCTAACCTTCAATATTACTTTTGGGCAGCCCAATTAAGGAACCTGATATCATGGTCTATGGCAAGACAGGAATCCTTGTGGGTTCAGATGGAAGCAAAATTAATCGAACCTCTGTCCCTCATCTCCCTTCTATTCATAAATCATTTTGAAAAGATAAAAAACATGAACAAATGGTTTTCTGTTTTCAATACCCTACAAACATGGAAAGACTGTAGAAAGAAAAGTGGGATCTCTCCCTGTACATCTATTTACTCTCCGATCTTTCAAAATCCAGACTTCAACACTCAAATCACAATGGTTAATACAGATCAATGGATGAGCTCTGGTGTAACACAATTTAAAGATATATTAAATTTGAACATGCACGTAAAATCATTTATTGACCTAAGATCAGAATATAATATTCCTAACAGACACTTTTTTAAGTATTTACAAATTCGTAGTATTACTCATTCACTCATTCAAAAAAAGAAATTACGACTTGGGTTATCGGAAATTGAAGAAACTTTGTTATTTTCAGACACAATAAAAGGAAAGATCAGTGAAGTTTACAACATCTTATCAGGGGAAGGTCGATCCACTTTTCTGTTATTAAAAAATATTTGGGAGAAGGAATTAGGCACAACCTTACAACAAAAAGCCTGGCTAAATATCTGTGAAAGAGTACATTTCCCATTTACAAGCAATAAAATTAAGGAAGCTAACTTTAAATTCATCCACAAATTCTACTTAACTCCAATAAAAATGCATAAAATATCAAAGGATATTTCATCAAAGTGTCCAAGATGTAAAAAGATGGAGGGGACATTCATGCATATGTTCTGGGAATGTGACCGCTTACAAAATTATTGGAAATCAATTCACTCCCTAACACAACTAATCCTGGACAAAACATTTGATTTAAGCAGCAGTTTATATTTATTAAATGACACATATAATTTACAACTACATAACAAAAAATGCAGGATATTAATTTTGATAACTTACTTTGCAAAAAAATGTATACTTTTATTTTGGAAGAACGATTCCCCTCCATCTTTTAAGACTTTCATTGACCAAATTACAACATTTCTACCATTAGAAAAGCTAACATTGGAAAAATATAACCGTGGCCATCTTTTTCAAGAATTTTGGTTCCCATTATTTTCTGGCTTAGAGCTTCATTCATTGTAAACTTCATCATACGCTGATTGCTGTTTTATTGTTGTTATTTACTTTATGTAACCTATGTATCTGTAGGTATTTGAGTTTTGATGCCCCTACTGTTACTCTTTTTTTTTTTTTTTTTTTAATTTATTTCGTGTGTCTGTTTTTGTGTTTTTTTGGGGTGGTGGTGGGAGGGGTGGGTTGTAGGCGAGATTTCGCTGGTGTGCACAAAAGAAAATTGTAAAGACCTACTGTTATTTAGGATGTTTGTGATTGCCTTTCTTTTGTGAAATAAAAAGATATTGAAAAAAAAAAATGTTAAAAAAAGATGAATACATCTAGTTTTGAACTTAATCTGCATTTGTTCAAAAAACAAGACATTGTGCATTTTTTTCCTTAACCAGCAGTATTTATGTGAATCCCAGGCAATATTTTTATTTACACACAAACAACAAGCAATGATCTTGTTGTATTTACTTTTCCTTTAACAATTTTAATCTATTGGGCAGATTGACCAACGTTTAGATGAAACATGCTTTATTTGTAAAAAAATATCTTGCTTGATCTACTTTATAAACATTAAGGCTTTTTTGAACTGCATTACGTCACTTTTTCGCATGAGATTTTTATGTAGATCAAGAAAGACTAGTCTTTGTATAAACTACTTAATTTTTAGTTTGTACAAAATTCATTTTCAAGTAAGGTCAACTTAATTTTGGTAAATAAAGTGAACTTAATTTTTGCCAGTAAAGTCAACCTAATTTTGATAAAGTAAACTTAACACAATTAAGTTGACTGTACTTGCAAAATGTATTATTTACATACATAAAATTAAGTAGTTTATACAAAGACTCGTCTTTCTTGATCTACATAATAATCTCATGCAAAAAGTTGTAGATCAAGCACAATATTTGTATCAGTGACTGAGTTTCCATGCATCAATAACCCTTTTAAAACCCGAATGTTGGCAATAACCCGAATTTTCACGGCCATGTTAACACCAATAACCCCTTTGAATAACCCGAATTTGCTCATATTCTGGTTTTTAAAAACCCCAATATGACCCCTCCTTTTAAAACCAGAATATTCGGTCATGTAAACGCCAAACGGAATATCCCCATCAAACCAAAGTTCGCAAGGAATCCTGGTCCTTTGAGTCCAGGAAGTTCTTATAAACACGGAGAAACGCAAGACCACGCCACACTTTTGGAGTGAGGAGGATTTACTGATGTGGGGTTCAGTTTAAAAAACAAATACTATGAAATCCAAAATTTCATTTAAGTTTTAACAATATTTGAATTTAGGAAAACAAGACTGATATCGCTTGGAGCAGAATAGTTTCTTCTTCTACAACTGTAGGCCGTACTAAAACCTTAAGGTCTAGGCTACATTCAAATATTTTCCAGTGTGAGAAAACACTGAAGCCATATTTTTTTGGTTTCCATTCTTTTCCAGCACTGTCTGAATGAATAATTCAGTCTTCTTAACACCACCCTCAAAGATAAGGCTGTAACAAATGGCCCTCCTTTACATGCAATCACAAACACACACAAAAAGGGATTGTTAACCGTCACAGATGGTGAGCTATATTTGAAGATGTTGTGGTTATAGCCTGTATGCAGACCTGTCTCACCCATAAATGTTAGAAAAGTTATCACAACAGTATAAAAACATTGATTTAATGACGCTTTATTGCTGAATTGCAAAAAACAATAACAGCCCATATGATCTGGATAAGAAGCTTCATTGTTCCTCAACAGTGGCATTTTTTTCGTGGGCATTCATTTTCTCACAGCTACATACCTAAATAAATAGATGAATAAATCAAGAACGCTTTAATCTTCCTTTACTGCAACAGCAAGTCCCAGAGACGGCAGCCTGGCAGAGCCGTTTTGATGGCTATGGGCACGAAAGCACGGGATTGGATATTTGCAGTGCTGGAGTTGAGGGGGGATGAGGGGGGATGGCATCCCCTGAAATAAAAACGGTCAAAATCATCCACGGTCAAAATCACCCCCCCCCCCCCCCCTGAAATAAAAACGGTCAAAATCATCCCCCCCTGAAATAATAATTTTTTGAAATACATTTTTTTTTCATTATGCACTTCGAGAAAAAAGTTGAAATTTCGAGAAAAAAGTTGGAATGTCAAGATTGATGTTGAAGTACAATCTTGAGCAAAAAGTCGAAATGTTGAGATTAAAAAAGGAAAAAAGACGAAATAAAGGAAAAGAAGAAAAAAAAGAAAAAAGAAAAAAAGAAGAGAAAAAAAGGAAAAAAAGAAAAAAAGAAAAATAAAGGTTCAGGGAGGCACTAGGGCGGCGCCAAAGAGCCGCGGGTTGCCGACCCCTGTACTAGACCGACTGAAGAATTGGGTCGGACTTTCTGGCACAAAGCTTGACTGGTTTGAGTCTTATTTAAAGGACAGGGACTACTTTGTGACAATAGGCAACAAAAAGAACATATGGAGTTCCCCAAGGTTCTATCCTAGGACACCTCCTATTCAACATCTACATGCTTCCGGTAGCTCAGATAATAACAAGTTACCATAAGTACACAGATGACATAACTTTACATTAGGCAAGTATATTTCTATAGACGAATCCGGCGACCGGTTTGTGTGCGCCGCCATCTTGCGGCGGCGCCATTGCTGCGGTGGCAGGTGTCAATCTGCCACTGCAGCGCTGTTATTGTAACCTGACGCTCTACAGCATCATTATAGCTGGATTGATGATGTTAGACAGTGGCCTTCCATAAATAATGAAGGTATCTTAAATTAATGCTGATGTTAATTTATAAATAATGATTTGTTTGAGCGATAAGCAGGAAAGAATAGAGGAATAGGGAGATAAGGGAGTGTATGATTAAACACTGTAATATAGCTCTCTCCACCTCCTCTCCTTACGAGGCATGTCTGCACAATTAAATATTACCTGTGTATGTTTTGTTTAATTTTAGGTATCCAAGAATATTTTATTGATCGCCTGGCGTCCGATGACGAAAAAAAACGCAATTACAGGTCTCTAATTGAAGGGCAGAACTATCTCAGCTCCGGATGATACAGAATACATACATACATAACCCCAATCTGCAGATAAAACTAGTTTGTTGAGGAAAAAATATTAACTCTATTTGTAGCTGCAGAAGAAAAAAATAATCTCACGAGGAAAACAAAAATATTGCTCATGTCTCGGAGCCTCTTCAGCATAAAAAAAAAAGAAAAGAGAAGTAAGGGTAATAAAAAAGATGTACTGTATGTTGTACTATTATACTAATTTATTGAAACACATGGCGAGTCAAACATCTACCAAAGCAGCTGTCAAACACTAAACAAGGTAGTAAGACGTGGGTTGTGCATAACTGCGGCAGTAAATCCTCATCGGAGCTCCACTAGTAGTGATTTCATATGGATCAAACCGTTAATAATCATTATTTTCTCCATATACCGCTCCCTGGCTTCCTTGTTTAAGGTATCCAGGTAAATTCCAGTTCCTTTCCAGCAGTTTAACATCTTTTTTTTGCGTTCCGTCTGTTCACTTGGTGAAACAGAAAAGTGGTTTTGACAGTCCGTCCCGTCTTCATTCACTATCAAAACAAATGCACGTGACGGGACAGGAGTTTTCCGATGATACAAATACATTAAGAGAGCCTGGCAGGGAGCGGAGTAATAGATCCATACGTATATATGTCTATGGGCTGGAGCGGAGGAGCGGAGCCGCCACCGCAGTAATGGCGGCCCGCTCGACTTCCGGGTTTCGCCGGATTCGTCTATAGCACAAACAACAAAGGGATTCAAAGTGCTTTACAAAGATGTTAACACATAAAAACATCATTTAAAATTGTGACAAAAAAAAAATAAAGAAATAAGAATGGATGAAACAAGAAAATCAGTTAACATGTGATTACATTTTGAGAAGTTCCAGTGCAGATTTGGAGCTTTATTGAAATGCAGTGAAAATGTCACCAGGAGACAGAACCATAAGCGTCAAGTTCGATGCAGAGAACAAATCAATGAGTGGATGTACAACCATTTTCTTCGTAGTTGTTTTTGGACCCAAAGAAGAGCGTTTAAGAGTCAGCACACAGCTCCAGCTGCTATAAAGAACTGATGAAGACAAAAATCCTGGTAAGTCATGGACTCAGCTGAACTTTCAGAGACACATTAAAACAATTACAAAGTCGGCCTTCTGTCACCTGAATAACATCTCTAAGATCAGAGGACTAATGTCTCAGTAGGATCTTGAAAAACTCATCCATGTGTTTAACTGTAGTTAACTGTAGAATTAATTACTGCAACAGAGTCTCTGCATAAAAAGATCAGATCCAGAATGCTGCTTCCTGGTTTCATATTAAATATTTCAGGGTAATATTGGAGTGAAGAATCTCATTACTTCTTGATAAGTCTGACCATATCCTCTTTGCATCCAGGGGGCAAACCTGGAGAATAGGGATGGGCGGTATGGACAAAAAAATGTATTACGATAATTTCTGGCATTTATCCCGATAACGATAAAAATGACGATAAAAAAATACCAATTCAACTCCACCTTTGTAACTATAAATCTATCACCACATTCAGTCTTTTGAGCCCCCAAATCACTTTTCTAAAAGAATACTAAATACTACTAAACTACACCAATAAAATTGAATTAATAAAAAGCAATTAAATGAGTTACACCTGTACTGCAAAACTGAAATGACTTAGATCGGCCATGTTTGTTACACAAACACGTATCAACGGGAATTTATCTTTCTTTCTTTCTTTCTTTCTTTCTTTCTTTCTTTCTTTCTCCTTCCTTCCTTCCTTCCTTCTGTGCATGGATTTAACACAGAACCATAAATCAGCTTACACAAAAACTTCAACGGGAATTTATCATTATTACCGCAAGATGACAAATTCTTACCGTGGGGAATTTTTTTGACGATAAATCGTGAACGGTAAAATATCACCCATTCCTACTGGAGAAGCAGCATTCAGCTTCTATGCTCCACAGATCTGGAACAACTTCCAGAAAACTGCAGGAAAGCTGAAACCCTCCGTTCCTTTAAATCAAAATTGAAAACGAATTTGTTTACAGCTGCCTTTGACATAATTATTTCAACCCTTCTGAATTTAGATTTAAAAACTGTTAAAACCAGTACTACACTGTGTGGCAGGGTGGCCACTCAGCCGATTGGGCACACCTGTGTCTAATCAGCCTCTCCACCCTGCCTGCCTTCATAAGGAGCAGCTGCACACCAGCAAGGCTCTGCTGGAGGAAGCTGCTGAAGGTGACGGCACATGTTTCTTGGGTGAAAGAAGAGAATAAAGAGTTCCTGCACTAAACCCTGTGTCCTCTGTCCTGTCGGTCGACCCCCGTAGCACTAGCCTTTCTACACTGGCGCTCAACGTGGGGCCCAACAGGATGGAGGACACAGGGTTTAGTGCAGGAACTCTTTATTCTCTTCTTTCACCCAAGAAACAGGTGCCGTCACCTTCAGCAGCTTCCTCCAGCAGAGCCTTGCTGGTGTGCAGCTGCTCCTTATGAAGGCAGGCAGGGTGGAGAGGCTGATTGGGCACAGGTGTGCCTGAGTGGCTGCTCCTCCACCCTGCCACACACTGTAACTAGCTTAAGCTTAATGTTTTTTTTCTACCACTGTACTGCAACACAATCTTTTTCTTTTCCTCTTTACTTTTCATATTTTTATTATGCAAAGCACTTTGAATTGCCTTGTTGCTGAAATACAAATAAACTTGCCTCACCTTATTCTCTGACTCTTGATATTATATAAAATAAGTGATGAGATATTTATCAAGTATTTAGATTTTATGCTGTGGAGTATTCTAATATAATCTTCAAGGGGTGAAATGTCTGTACTTCTGGGAGACTGTTCCTCTCCTAGATTTTATTTATTTATTTATTTTTTTTAATACACATTCTTACCACTGACCTGTTGCCAATTAACCAACTCAGTTTCGGGATGTTTACCAGGTTTTCTTTTTGAATCATTTACTTTTCCAGTCTGTTTTTGTCTTTTGTTCTTTTTTTGGCAACAACAAACATTTTAAATCCATCTCTAACAGGTTCATTTACATACACAACAATATGCAGTGCAAACAAACTTGTCTACTGACCTCTAAGAAGTTAGGGAAGAGAATATATGCCGTTTTCAACAAATGCTGGTGAAACAGAGGATACAATCTTGTTTTCTCAAGCATCCGTGGAGGCAAGCAAAGGATTAGCTATATTTAACACAAGGAAGGAAACGGATGGATATATCCACCGATATGTACATCATTCATATTCATATTTTCTAGGACTTGTAGGAGTCTCATCTACAACTGAATTTATATGATTCATACCATGTTTATTTCCACATATGAATGACGTCTGAAACTGGTCAGAGAATAAAAAGTGTTTTTTTTACATCTCCTGTCTGTGCCACATGGGACATATTTGGAATTGGGAAGCTGAACTGTGCAGATTAAAAGCGGTCATACTGACACAATTCCAACCTGAAATCAGACTTGGTGATCACTTTCTGGTATCTGCACAGCCGTGGGAAAATCCCCCACTTCAGTCAGGTAGTGTGAACAAAGTCTGAGGGCACTGACCTTTTTCTGAAACACTTTAGATAAAAACCTTTCTGAATCTAGAAACAAAAAAAAAGTCTCATTTTATGATTCAAATGCTATAGTTAGGGCCCGAGCACTTACAGTGTGAAGGCCCTATTGTATCTGTAGGAATTTTCCTTCTTTCTTTCTTTTTTTATTTTGATGGACAAAATGAGGGCCTTTTTTCCCCCTAAACGGGCCCCAAAAGTCACCAAATTTTGCACGCAAGCCGAGCCTGGTGAAAAATTTGATATTTAACGGTTTAACGGTACCTATGTTACCTAACCTTATGAACGGTAACCTGATATAAACCTTAATAAATTTATAGGAGTGGCTCATAATCATTACTTAACCATTAGTAAATGCTTTCTGGACCCTTATTGTAAAGTGTAACACATGTATCCCTTAGGTTACACATTATTAACGCTTAACTGCCTCATAATCATCACTTACCTATAGTTAACCATTAAATGATTCAAATATATATATTTTTTGAATGAACAAACTGATAAAGAAGACCATTACAGCGGATTCCTGCCACTCAGCAACAACCGTCATCAATAATTCTTTTTAAGAGACTTACTGACAGTAACTGAAAAATTTCCCCTTGTGGATAAATAATATCAATTCAAATTTAAATGAAAGATTTGCACATTTTTATTTCTGAAGATTAGGCTGTACAGATATTGTAAGCAGGCTTTGCATATTGTTATATTCTCTAATCGTTCAAAAGGAAGGTTTAGTGGTAGTCGTAGCTTTTACTGTATTAAATTCATCTGTGTTCAACATGAATAGTCTGAGGAATTTTGATATTGGTGCTCTGAACAATGCACCCTGTTACTCATACAAACACTATCATTTTACACTTGTAAATTATGAATGAATTATTGAAAGCAGATAATGTATTATAGCATAGTGAGCTGCGTTACAACAGTAACCTTTGTTAACACAAAGTGTCTATAAAATGCTGCTCAATCTCTCAAAACTCGGCTTTCTGGCTGCTCATTTTGTGCATTAGGGTGAGAAAAATCACATTCATATCTGCTACGATTATAAACAGGGATTCACCTGTATGGCACTCATGGACTGCACAGTCTTTGTCACGTAACTTTCCCCACCACAGTCGTGCAGGCGATGGAGCGCATCTCTGCCGGGCTCAGCGTCGTATTAGTCGTCTTTCACGGAGGGGCAGGCACTGGGAACGAGCTAGAGAGTGCTGGGGTTATTAAGATACTCAGCTTGGCATCGCTGAACTCTTCTGCTCCGTGCTGGAGACGGGTTTACACTAGGCTAATGGGTTTTGGGAGAACGGAGAAGCAAAGGGAATGAAGGGATATGGATGTTGAGGGTGGTGCTGAAAATTCTTTATATATTTGGGTCAATGACGAATAAGGATTTTCAACAGGTCAATTTTAAAATAATAAAAAAAGAATATCTATTGCAGTATGTATGTAGTGTTGCAGTGTGTTTGTATTTAGTTTTTGGTCAATTTTTATTCGGAAAAAAAGAAGAATTTGGCAAAAAACTAAGATGGAAACTTAGTGAGTGTATCAACGTGGAAGGAAGCACGTCATTTGAAAACACATTTCTGTTAAAGTTGGCATTTTAAGGGTGTTTTTAATGACAACACGTGCAAGCAGTTGTGTCTTCAGTGCTCGTAACATACAGGTGCTTAACTTGGTTACTTTTTGAGTGCGTAAACACATTCACACTCGCAATTCTGTCTCTGTGAAGTACTCTGAAAGTACTTTGGTGGTGCCTTCAGAATGGTCAGAAACGTGAGCGCTGAACATTTGACACTGAACGGTCGCCATCTTACTGACACAGCGGGACACTTGTTCTTCACAAAGCATTCCACAACTAAATATAACATAAAAACGGAGGAGAGATTTGGTGCATAACAAGGAAAGGTTAATCTTTTTGGAATTTGTGATCTATGGAAATCAAATTTAGTGTGAAGCAGCTGCAGAGGAAAGTTCACTATTGTCATCTCTGATAACTTTGGCGTGAGAAACTGCAGATGCACATAGCGTACTCAAGAATGTTTGACATTTATAAAGCCACACAAGAAAGCAATCTTGGGCCTGCCAGTAGCAAAATAACTTCTGAAGTTCTGCAACCCAAAATGACAGAATTATGGAGCAGAAATTGAAGTGAGACTCCTCTAGACCAGGTAACATTTCTATCAGCTATTTCTCTTGAGCCTCTGTGACCTGTGACCTCAGTTTCCTGTTCTCTGCTGACGGTCAAAGCTTCTCCAGTCTGCTGCTGTATCTCACCTCATCGGAGGTTCAATATGATGCACATTTAGAAGTGATCTAAAAGCTGTAATGAATTTTTGTATCCATTTTACTTCTCAAACCGCTATGCTCAGTACTGGAGTTGTAAAAAAAAATCAGGGGGGATGGTGGATTTTATCATATGGGGACAGATAATTTGTGCTGATTACAAATAATATAATATATTACAAATAATACCAGTGACCAAAACACCTGTAGAAATACTGCAGGAATGACATAGCAGCAGTTAAATGCAGCCTTCTGTAAGCTTTAAATATCCACTGGGCTTACATCAAATACATCAAAACACAACAATAAAAAACACTTTTCTGAACTTATCAATATGACTCTGTCCTTCACAGGATAAGTAAAATGGATCACTGCAAAAACTCTAAATCTTAACAAGAATATTTGTCTTATTTCTAGTTAAAATGTCTCATTTCAGTAAAAAAATCTCATTACACTTAAAACAAGACTCATCACTGGAAAAAACAACTATTTTCACCTGTTTCAAGTGGATTTTCACTTAAAATAAGTAGAAAAATCTGCCAGTGGAACAAGATTTTTTTGCTTGTAATGAGAAGATAAATCTTGTCCCACTGGCAGATTTTCTACTTATTTCAAGTGAAAATTTACTTGAAACAGGTGAAAATTGTCCAATAAGTTATTTTTCTAGTGTTATTTTTCTGGTGATGACTCTAAATGTTGAAATAGCAGTAAAACCACATTCATTGATGAAATGACATAAGGGATGGAAAGGGGGGATGGCAGTTTTACAGAGGGGATGATTTTGACCGTTTTTATTTCAGGGGGGGATGATTTGGACTGTTTTTATTTCAGGGGGGATGCCGTCCCCCCTCATCCCCCCTCAACTCCAGTACTGGTTATGCTCCATTCTCTTCTGACCTCTGGCATCAACAGTCATCACCAATTAAGATAAAACTGGTGTTGTTGTATTTGGACCTGAGCGCTTCAAGGACATATTGTTGGGCTACAGTATGTGGTTCCTCTACATGGCATTATCTTGGTCTCTAGCATTACAGTTAGGAACCTGGGAGTTATTTTTGACTACAATCTGTGTTTCAATTTGCATATTAAACAGGTAAAATTGCTGAAATTAGGAACACTGTCTCAGACTGATGCAGAAAAACATATCCATGGAGGATTGGACTATTACAATTCTTTATTACTGGGCTGTGCTAAAGGTTCTCTGAAAAACACGTCTAGCTCATCCAAAATGATGCAGCCAGGGATCTGACGAGGACTAACAGGGGAGCTCAGTCTCAGCTTCTTTCACTGACAACCTATTAAATCCTAAACGGAATTTAACATTCTTCCTCATATATAAATCTCTTAATGACAAGGCTTCATATCTTAAAGATCTTATATTTCCATATTTTCCGTACAGGGCACCGTGGTGCAGCTCTCCCCTCTCTGATCTCCTCTACTCCTACTCTTTTAATGGCATCATTGTTGCTGTTTTTAACCCATGTTGCTTCTTTGTAGCAAGTTTTCCTGATCTATTGTTGTTGTTCTCTCCTCTTTCCTGTCCTCTCATCCTCAACCCAGTTGAGATCATTGCTATTTTACTGACATTGTACTTATTGGACATTTGCTGTACTGTTGAAGTACCTTGAGATAACACTTGTCATGATTTGGTGCTATAGAAATAAAGTTGAATTGACGTGCTGACGTGCTTCACACAGGGTATTTTCTCTGCTGGACCATTCTCTGTAAATCCTGGAAAATCCCAGTAGATCATTCGTCTCTGAAATGGTCCGGCCAGCCTGCTTGGTAGCAACAATCATGCCACCTTTAAAGGAGCCGTATGTAAGAGCAATAATAAAACGAATCATAAAATGACCCCGATATGTCAACAGACATTTAAAAATCATGTTCATTTCAAATACTTATGTCACTGACAACAGCACTCAAGCCAGGATATTCCAGTTTAAAAAGAGGAGTTGCAGCCCTCAACTGATGTTTATGTTGTCATTTTTTGTTTGGCCTGAAGCTCCACCCTCCACCTATCTCCCAATCACCAAGTCAGTATTGTTTCTGAAGCTCCACCCTCCACCTATCTCCCAATCACCAAGTCAGTATTGTTTCTGAAGCTCCACCCTCCACCTATCTCCCAATCACCAAGTCAGTATTGTTTCTGAAGCTCCACCCTCCACCTATCTCCCAATCACCAAGTCAGTATTGTTTCTGAAGCTCCACCCTCCACCTATATCCCAATCACGAAGTCAGTATTGTTTCTGAAGCTCCACCCTCCACCTATCTCCCAATCACCAAGTCAGTATTGTTTCTGAAGCTCCACCCTCCACCTATCTCCCAATCACCAAGTCAGTATTGTTTCGGCATCCGGGTTGCCAGCTCAGCTCTAATTATCGCAGCAGCCGCTACGAACGTGTTGGATGAAAAAATGTCTAGCTTTCCAAAACCTAAAAGACCTCGTTATGAATCCGAGTTACGTCGTGACAAGGTCCGAAATAAAACAAGGATTTGTATAGGAGATGCTTTTGATAGATGGAGACGGCTGAAAGCGGAGAAGAATTTGAAGACAGACGCCAACGTTGCTGATTTTCTCCTGGACAGGTAAGATTCATAGCTAAATGTTTGGGGTGTCGTCAAAAAATTACCTTTTATTTTCGCAACCATACGGGCGCCGTGTGGAAAGGCGCATCCTCAGTTTTGTGTAATTTCTGTATTTAAAACACACACACGGCGCACCGAACCTAAAGGCGCCATCTACACACACACATACGCGTGCCGCGGAACACACACACACACACACACACACACACACACACACACACACACACACACACGCGCGCAGCAGAACACACACACAAGCACAAGAGTGTGCGTATTTAAAAATAGAGCGGGAGCAAAACTTTGTTTGATTGTAGGCTACTTAATTTCAGTTTTTACATTAATCAAACCCATCGAAGTCCTCATCCTCTGTTTCTGCATTAAAGAGCTCCGCTAAATCAGCTGTGCCAGTCCCAATTTCCTCGCTTTCAGAGTCACTTTCTGTGCCGTGCGGCGCCTCGGACTTGCCGGCTTTTGCAAAAGCTCGCAAAATAGTGCCAGCAGACACGTTAGCCCACGCATCAACAATACATCTGCAAACTACACGCCGCTCAACAGTATTTTGAAAGTGACAGCAGTACCAGTTTGGCCATTTCTTACACACGGCTCCTTTAAAGACATTTACATCACTTTCTTCCTGATTCTGATACTTAGCTTTAACTTCAGCACATCATCTTCATTGTGTCTCCATGGCTAAATGTGCTGAGGTGCTGCTTTTGTGATTGGCTGATTAAATATTTGTGTAAAGGGGCAGCTGGAAAGGCGTACAGGTACCTTATAAGGTGGTAAGTGAGTACACATTAAAACATTATGAATGAAAAACATTCAAACTTCAACCCAGTACGAAACCTGGCATGAGCATTAAGTGATTTCTGTTTAAAGTACAGTTGTGTGGATGAATTAAGCATGAGTTATACTTGTTAGAGTGTTGGAAGCGTTTGGAGAGTAGGCGCTTTTTTGGTCTGGATGAGTCTTCAAGAGGTTCTTGAAGCTTGAGAGCGGCACTTCTGGTCTAATGGCCCTGGAAAGCTGCTTTCAGCACAGCTGAATCACAAGTGAGGACAGTCAGCACTAAACCTGAGGAGTAGGAGATGACAACAATTTAAAGCTAGTTCCAATAAACTGTGTTATGGTTTTTTTTTCTAGTTCCTAGTTCCTGGTTTTGGTTCCTGGTTTTAGTTCTTGGTTTTAGTTCCTGGTTTTAGTTCCTGGTTTTGGTTCCTGGTTCTAGTCCCTAGTTCCTGGTCAAGGTTCCTGGTTCCTTATTTTTAGTTCCTAGTTCCTGGTTATGGTTCCTGGTTTTAGTTCCTGGTTCTGGTTCCTGGTTCTAGTCCCTAGTTCCTGGTCAAGGTTCCTGGTTCCTTTTTTTTAGTTCCTAGTTCCTGGTTATGGTTCCTGGTTTTGGTTCCTGGTTTTAGTTCCTGGTTCTAATTCCTGGTTTTAGTTCCTGGTTCTAGTTCCTGGTTCTAGTTCCTGGTTTTAGTTCCTGGTTCTAGTTCCTGGTTTTAGTTCCTGGCTTTAGTTCCTGGTTTTAGTTCCTGGTTTTGGTTCCTGGTTTTAGTTCCTGGTTTTATTTAGTTCAAATGTTTCCAAAGAAAACAGAACAACTTTCTTATCGTCTTAAACTGCTACACAATTAAATCTAAGAGAACATACAAATAGGTGTCAGCTATTCATTGAAACAATACTATTATCATATAAAAATAGCAGCCCTGTCCTCAACAGGGTGGAATGAGTCTGAGCAAAAAGTGATGAAGCTCCGAGCAGCCCCACGCACACGTATCCCAAAGCAGCAATAACATCTATACTATAGATGTCAGTATAATGACACATCAGGGGCAGGGTTATCCCTGACGATACGGCGAACCTTCATGGATAGGTGGAAGTGCACCTAAAAAGATTCTCCCGGGTGACAGTCATTTTACCTGGAGTATTATGTAAATGTGACAGCTTAAGAAAAAACCTGCTATTTACAGCTCACAGGAGCTGTAGTGCAATCCATATGACAGGAGGATGTGTTGATATGCACTCGCCATGGCAGGAAATATATCTCAAATTATCTTAAACCTTTTCCAAGGTGAGCAATTTTTTAAGTATTCTGTAATTTCGATTCAGTTGTGGATTCAATTTTTGCTGTGTTGTTTTCTGTCTTCAGTGGTGGTGAATTGAAACAGGAGCTCTGCTTCGCTTCATTTGTGAATGGAAATGAGAAGGTTCATACAACATTCAGGGGTCTCTATCACACAGTGCTTGCTCCATACACGTGGCAGCAAAATACAATATGGGTGCAATACGAGGAATCTGCCAGATCTCAGGAAATTTAATCATGGGATCAGCCTTTTAAGTCCCTTTTTTCCATTAATGTGCTTGAAATGTCTTGGGGGTAAAACATGTCTTTGACTCTAAGGCAAGGCAAGGCAAGGCAAGTTTATTTATATACTGTAGCACAATTCAACACAAGGTAATTCAAAGTGCTTTACATCAATATTAAAAGCGGCAAGACACAATTAAAACATAAATAACAAATAAAAGGAAATAAAATGATAAGAAGCACAAGTTGTTAAAAAGTAAGAGCAGTAGAGTACAGCAGGTACACAGTGATTTGGGATGCCTCAATTCCCGGGCCTCTAACCCAGCTTTATTCGGACACCCGTCGATACTACGGTGGAATCGCCACACTCTTTTCTGTTTTTTCCATTTCATTTCCGTTTTCAAAGGTATTTAATTTAAGAATACGCTTAAATAACAGATAAAATGAAATAAAATGATGAGAAAAGAGGTAAAATAATAGAAAGCTAATATAAAAGAGGGTCCGGGGATCGGGCCTCCCCTGGCCGGGGGGTGCACGGGCGGGCGCGGCGGTGGGGTGGCACCATTCCCAGGTGTCTATGTCTTATGTTGTCAGTATGAATGGACCATTTCCCCCTCCGTCTGGGGGCTCGTGGAGGTACGGTGGGGCGTTGGCCCGGCTCGGAGGGCCGGCCCCCGTCAACTGGATGGCCGGTGGGGGAGCGTGGGCGTCCTTCCAGGACCGGCTCTGCTGGTCCTGCCTCCTGGCTTCGGCCCCCCCCCCCCTACACGATTCATACGAACATAGGCGAAGGGGCGGGGGGTCTGGGTCGTGGGGGGCATTGTCCCACGTGGCCCGGCACTCCCCGCCTCACGGTTTTAACAACACTGTAGACACTGCACATTCAACATTTAATAAATACATTTAACAAGGACACCTAGTTCGGGAGGGGGGGGGGGTCAATGTCAACTTGATACCTTGTCCTCCCCCTCCCTGTTTTTATGGCTTTAATCACATGCACTCAACACAAGGGTCGGGAGGGGGGCCCACATCACCCGCGTTCCCTCGCCGGCCTGGGATAGGTGGGTCGCGATGCCCAGGCCTGGCGGGGCTCGCCGTGCCAGGCACCACATATACACGTGTACACACACACATACAGCCACTTAAGTCATATTCATATACACACACATACACACACACATAGCCACACACACACATACACAGCCACACAAACATATACATACACACACAAACACAAATACATACACACATACACAAACAAATAGCCACACAGACATGTACATACACACGCACGTATACATATACACACACACACACATAGTCATATACACTGGGTCATTCACCTGCACGCTTGCTCTGCAGTTTTTGGGTTTAATTAGCGGTAGCTTAGCTCAGACCGTGTTCGAATCTCGAGATTTGGGTCGATTGCTGCTCGTGTTTTGGTCGGCTGTGTGTCGGTTTTGTGTTTCGTTTGTGGTTTTTGTTGCAGATTTCCAGTGCTTGACGTGTGCCTCCGTGTGTTCCTGCTTCCTGGATTGGCAGTGGATGTCACCAAGTTTTACAAGAAGCAAAACAATTGAACTTAATATTTGTTTGAGATCTTTTATGTTTTCTTAAAAATTGAGAAAAATTGATGTTCTAATCATCTAAGGGTCTTTTCTCCAGTCACATTGTAGATAGTCGGTAATTTCATAATTTGCATGCCACATACTTGAACAGCAATTGACAAAGCTCAGACACATTTCTACTGAGGTGCTCCAGTTCAGTTTGAATATGTCTTCTCTTAGGCTATTATTTTGGTATAGGCTTAGTTTTATGACTGGGGATCTGATTAAAATTCTAAAAGAGAGTAAATGAATCAAAAACATTCTTCATTAAGACCACAAATCGCTGCACGCAGGGAATAAAAAAATTACCGCCCCAGAAAAAAGGTCAATTCATCTTTAAAAACATATAGAATACATTTAGCGGCTTCATTATTTGCCTCAGCCCTGCAAATACACAGAAAAATCCTTGGACAGACATCCTGAAATGATTCTAAGACGACCTTCACGTCCCTTTTCCTTTTCCAGCCCTTGTTCATACATCGCTTATATAAATTATACCAATGCTTTTCTCTTACTCATGCAAAACTCTTTTTAATCTAAATGTATTTTCTTAACTGCTACTTTTAAACACTATGAACATTTAGCAGTGCTTATCTAAGACATTCGTTGTCCCCACCAGTTTTGAGAGACACGGTACCACTATACATGATGAAACTGAGAGACATTCCTCCAACTGCACACAAAGATAATGATGAAATGTGCAATCCCTCTGACTGAAAGCAGAGCCAGAAACATGATCCCTTCATGCACTGAAAAGCTGAAATTAATACAGGGACTAATCTAAATAAATCTATTACCACCTACAGTCGTGAGGTCATTTGGGCTGTTCCATGCTCACTGCTGATTACCCCTTATTGCATTAATAATCTTTTTAGACTTTAGCGCAGCACTGCAAGTGTTTTTTTTTTGTGTTGGTGATCATGGTCATCATCCAGCTGTAGCTCATGGACTGTAGCAAGACAAGTCTGCACTGTAAGAAATGTTCATAAAAATTACAGTGAAAAACTGTAAAATAGCAACAGTAAAAGACCGTAAAATCCAAAATAGTATATCACTGTAGTAGATACATTATATTACCCTAAATCAAGAAAAAGTACATAACTATACTTTTTACTGCAATAATATGTAGAAATCACACAATTTTACTGTAAAAATATAATTTTTTGGAATTTATTTTTGAAAATACCGTAATATCACAAGCATGTAATTACCCTAAAATTAAGGGTATTATTCTGTCTAAATTACAGATTTAGCTGATGTTTACATTTACATTTACAGTATAAAACTGTTCAACATTATGCAAAAACATACTGTAATTTCTACATAAACAGGTTTACAATATGTCTGTTTTTCATAGTAATTTACTGTAAACACAACAGTTCTCAACTATGAAATTTATGGTTGCCTGAAAAGCATACCGTAATGTCATATACATTGTTAGCGTATTTTTTAACAGTGAAATTCTGGCAACCACAGCTGCCAGTATTTTACCGTAAATATCACAGTTTTTTTTTTACAGTCTGCAAATCTTCAGAAAATGGCTGAAAAAACGCCGTCCAGGGCCCTGAAAGCATCTTTTTTTCCATAGACTGCTATAAAAGGATGAAATGAAACCCCCCCCATTTGACATTTGGAAAACAGAGGTCTTATCTGTCCTTGACTCAGGAGAAGACTGGTCTGCCACCTGACAGGACGGGCCTCCCACGGTGCACTGGCCACTCATGTGTGAAGCATCAGAGGACACCGTGGGTTAGGTGGGGTCCAGACGGGGCAGGGGGGACGCAGTCAGGTGGAACGGTGTTTTTCTGATACGCAGCTTCTCTTGGCCCCAGGTTTCACCTCTGTCCCTGAGCCAACCCAACTCACCTCTCACCCCCTCCCTGTTCTGTGATCTGGACACCTGAGGACAGAGGTGTCAAAAGTATTCACATTCATTACTCAGGTAGAAGTATAGATACTAGAGTTTAAAAATACTCCTGTAGAAGTTGAAGTATCAACTCAAGTTTTTTACTCAAGTAAAAGTATAAAAGTACTGGTTTCAAAACTACTTAAAGTATAAAAGTAAAAGTAATGTAAGGGGGAAAAGCCATTAAGGACAAAAGCCATTGAAAAGGATGCATCTTAGTATAATGTAAATATATTAAAGAAGCATATATGTGTACTATTGAGCATTAACATGTGTTTCAGAGAGCAGGAGATATGATGACTAGTTGCCTATAAGTATTGTAATGGTGCAAAAAGTCAAACTTCAGAGGCATGTTATCATTTATCCTAACCTTTATTGGAATGTACATCCAAGTTTAGTTGCAGGAATCTGAGGGAACGGATGTAAGAACAAAACTGGACAAGAACATCTGAAACAACCACAACCAAATTCACTCTATCCGGATGGAGCAATTTAACTGGATAGTTTTTCTTTAAAGGCCGAAATGAAATATAACAAGGCTGTTTTTAAATGTAAGGAGTAAAAAGTACAGATAATTCCGTGAAAATGTAAGGAGTAAAAGTAAAAAGTAATCTGAAAAATAATTACTCCAGTGAAGTATAGATAACCAAAATTTCTACTTAAGTAAGGTAACAAAGTATTTGTACTTTGTTACTTGACACCTCTGCCTGAGGATAACCTGAGGAGGGAGGGCGTTTTTTCTTGGCAAAGGAATCCATTCACGATTGCAAGGCCTGTGCCATTCTGGAAATCTATTATCCTTCTCTCTCTTTTTAAAAAATGAGACATAATGACACATTGATGTTCTACTTGAAGAGAAAATTGAACAAGCTACTTTGGTGTGCTTTCGGGAGTTCAAGTCAAACACCTCCTTAACCCTTACCCAAACAGATTCTTTAACTATTTAAACAGCACATATTCAATCTTGAGCTATGCCAGGCGGCGATGGTGACATGAAAAAAACACCTCCCTTTCATCAGGGCAGAAAATATGACTCTTTTCAGTTCACACACAAGGCACCGTTGATGGTTTTCTTTGCTTGAAATATTCCTAACCCCTGAACAGTAAGGAACATTGGATTTCATTTCCTCCCACACAAACCCCCACCACCTCTCATCCAACGGTGGCTACAGCCATATATATATATATATATATATATCCTTTATTTAAACAGGTAAAAAAACTCCTTGAGATTAAAACCTCTTTTCCAAGAGTGACCTGGTCAAAATGGCAGCATAAAAACAACAATACATACATACAAACACTAGGAATGGGTGATATTTTACCGTTCATGATATACCGTCAAAAAAAGAATTTGTCATCTCAAATTCCCGTTGATGACGTTTTTGTGTAAAGCTGATTTTATGGTTCTGCGTTAAATCCACGCATTACGTACGTAAAGGAAGGAAGGAAGGAAGGAAGGAAGGAAGGAAGGAAGGAAGGAAGGAAGGAAGGAAGGAAGGAAGGAAGGAAGGAAGGAAGGAAGGAAGGAAGGAAGGAAGGAAGGAAGGAAGGAAGGAAGGAAGGAAGGAAGGAAGGAAGGAAGATATGAGCCTGAAAGAAAGAAAGAAAGAAAGAAAGAAAGAAAGAAAGAAAGAAAGAAAGAAAGAAAGAAAGAAAGAAAGAAAGAAAGAAAGAAAGAAAGAAAGAAAGAAAGAAAGAAAGAAAAGAAGAAAGAAAGAAAGAAAGAAAGAAAGAAATGAGCCTGAAAGAAAGAAAGAAAGAAAGAAAGAAAGAAAGAAAGAAAGAAAGAAAGAAAGAAAGAAAGAAAGAAAGAAAGAAAGAAATGAGCCTGAAGAAGAAGAAAGAAAGAAAGAAAGAAAGAAAGAAAGAAAGAAAGAAAGAAAGAAAGAAAGAAAGAAAGAAAGAAAGAAAGAAAGAAATGAGCCTGAAAGAAAGAAAGAAAGAAAGAAAGAAAGAAAGAAAGAAAGAAAGAAAGAAAGAAAGAAAGAAAGAAAGAAATGAGCCTGAAAGAAAGAAAGAAAGAAAGAAAGAAAGAAAGAAAGAAAGAAAGAAAGAAAGAAAGAAAGAAAGAAAGAAAGAAAGAAAGAAAGAAAGAAAGAAAGAAAGAAAGAAAGAAAGAAAGAAAGAAAGAAAGAATGAAAGAAAGAAAGAAAGATTCCTGTTGATGACATTTTTTTATTGGTACTATTTTTATCGTTATCGGGATAAATGCCAGAAATTATCGTGATAAATCTTTTAGTCCCATCCCTAACAAACACAGACAGTCAGTCACACATTCCGTTCAGTTCTGGCTCTCGGGACCTGCACTTGAATAAAGTTCTGTGAGTGCAGGTTCATAATGGCTGACGTTTCTACACATGTGCACGCACAAATATGTAGGGAAACGTCCCAAAATGGATTTATAAATAAAAGTCAGCCAGTGGGAGAGTCTACGGAGGTAAAGAAGGACAGTTGGCAGCAGCAACAAAAAATGTAGTGATGTACCTGAAAGCTGCAACCGGTGATAAAACGCAAAGCACAATGATACACAGTATCATTGCCATCTTCCCAATAGCCCTGGAAAACCTGATTTCCTCACCACATCAATAAAGCGGGGTTTATTCAGCAGCACGGCGGTCTGTGTGTGGACTGGCCGGCTGCCCTGACTCTGACGGAGCTCCGTTTTTGGGAAGGGATAATGAGGTTTCACTAGGACCAGCAGAACGATGCTGGGGAGCAACGATGGACGGATTAGCTCATGAAAAGAACTGTAATTTCGTTCCTTATTGATCCAGTCATTTTAATCTCATACATTGCTTTTTTTGTAATTTCATGAACATGTTTTAATTTACTCTTTTTTTCTTTTCTCAAAGCCTGCCAAAGCTCATACGTCACAGGACTTTTCTTCTATTTTCAAGCCCAATGACACAGTAAGTGCAGGTAAGTTGCAGGTTTTCAGGACCGAACAGCTGGTTTTAATGATGTTGTGTCCAAAATTCAAATAAACAAGATGACCAGAGTAATAAAAACTTTACATTCCTATCTCAGGGTTCATCACCTGACTGCTGTGATGATGAATATGATGTTGAGTTTACAGTCTAGACAAGGGGTCGGCAACCCAAAATGTTGAAAGAGTTGTATTGGATCAAAAACACAAAAAACAAATATGTCTGGAGCCGCAAAAAAATGAAAAGTCTTGTATAAGCCTTAGAATGAAGACAACACATGCTGCATGTAGCTATATTAGTTATAACTGGGGGAAGATTTCTTTTTTTCATTATGCAGTTCGAGAAAAGAGTTGAAATGTCGAGATTAATGTTGAAATACAACCTTGAGGGCCGCTCGGTGGCGCAGTGGGTTAAGCAGCGGGCCATATACTGAGGCTACAGTGCTCCTCCTGCAGCGGTCACGGGTTCAAATCCAGCCCGTGCACCTTTGCTGCGTGTCTTCCCCGTTCTCTCTCTCTACCCCTTTCCAGTCTGCATCTCCAATAAAGGGCCACTAGAGCCCAAAAAAACCTTTAAAAAGAAATACCACCTTGAGAAAAAAGTCGAAATGTCAAAATTTTGAGAACAAACTCGAAATCTTGGGATTAATAATGAAGTACAATCTCGAGAAAGAAGTCGAAATGTTGAAAAAAAAGTCGAAATGTTGAGAAAAAAGTCAAAATTTCGAGAAAAAAGTTGAAATGTCGAGAAAAAAGTCGAAAAAGTCAAAAAAAAATTCAAAATCTCGAGAAAAAAGTCGAAATGTCGGGATTAAAAAGGAAAGGAATAAGGAAGAAAATAAGTAAAAGAAGAAAAAGAAAAAAGAAAAAAAAGTAAAAAAAAGGTCAAACATTTTTGAAAAAGCTCCAGGAGCCACTAGGGCGCGCTAAAGAGCCGCGGGTTGCTGATCCCTGGTCTAGACAGGGCTGTCATCTGGACCCACAACTTTGTCCATTATTTGTGGTTTCATCTGTGTGTTTTGGGTCGTTTTCTGGTTACAGGTCCAATGACCTGCGACTTAAGCCGATCTTTATGACATAGGCAGTATAATTCACTCCAGGAGATCTTAGTCATGAGACTGCATTGGATGATGAACAGATTTCAGCTCCCTTCCTCTTTGGAATCTTTTTGTTTCCATCTTGAACATAGGGCTGATGCGACTTACTAAAAGGCTGCAGTTGTGTCTCAGCAGTTCAGTGAAAACTTAAATTCTGTTTTGTGTCAACTTGCATTTTAGCAAATTTGAGATTTGATGAGTTTTCTTGTAATAGTGGAGTCCTGCTGGATTCTCTTTCATGGAGCTCCTTGTTGTTCAGCTGGTGATGGCCGCGACATTGACATACCTTTAACTTTGGATGTTTGAAAGCTTTAACGTTTTTTTCCTGGCTCATCTTCAACATTAATCTGATCAGTCTGGACTTGCATCTCCAGCTGCAACCATGTCCAAGGAAATAGGCTACAGAGTCATTGATCATATTTCCTCAATTGTATATGTGTATATGTGTATTTTATATGTGTACCCATACAAACGATGAACCCAAAAGTACTTTTCAATTTCTTTAAGGAAGAAAAAACCAAGGCCAAACCTTCACAAACAAGCGGCCATGCAGGGGAAGGTCTGCTAGACTAGAGCAGCGGTCGGCAACCCAAAATGTTGAAAGAGCCATATTGGATCAAAAACACAAAAAACAAATATGTCTGGAACCGCAAAAAATGAAAAGTCTTGTATCAGCCTTAGAATGAAGGCAAATGGCGAAATGTCGAGAAAAAAGTCAAAATGCTGAGAAAAAAGTCGAAATGTCGAGAAAAAAGTTGAAATGTTGAGAAAAAAGTCCAAATTTAGAGAAAAATGTCAAAATGTCGAGATTAATGTTGAAGTACAATCTCGAGAAAAAAGTAAAAATGTTTAGAAAAAAGTTGAAATGTCGAGAAAAAAGTCAAAATTTAGAGAAAAAAGTTGAAATGTCGAGATTAATGTTGAAGTACAATCTCGAGAAAAAAGTCGAAATGTCGAGATTAAAAAGGAAAGGAAAAAGGAAGAAAAAGGAGAAAAAAGAAGAAAAAAGAGAAAAAAAGAGAAAGAAAGAGAACAAAAGAGAAAAAAAAGAAGAAAAAAAGGAAAAAAAAAGTCAAACATTTTTGGAAAAGCTCCAGGAGCCACTAGGGCGGTTCTAAAGAGCCGCATGCGCTGTTAATATGCCACTTAATAAAGTGCCATATTAACAGCGCTACAGCTGAAATTAAAACAGCTTTTAGCTCTCAGCTTCCTGATTAGTGGTGGTACTGAAAAGTAGGGGTAGTGGGAGTATTGGGACAGGCCCCTGGAAAGATTTCAAGTGCCCTAAAATCTGTGGCTTCTTTTTTAGGGGTAGTGATAGTGAGGGATGGCTAGTGATAGAAAGTAGGGGGAGTATTGGGATTGGGCCTTAAAGGACAGCAGGTGATTTATGAAGTCGGAGTCACACTGGCTGAAACGCCAACCTGATTTCCAATTGCTTTGCAGAGCGGTGGCCCAGGGGCCAAACATCCTGCTCGCTCTGACAGGCTGCTGCGAAGGGTCCATCGTGTTTGTCACCATCTGTCTACATCTGTCAGAGACGGTGTCCCTCATTTCAAATTCACACCATTGGGTGTGTGTATGTGTGCATGTAAACTCCATGTGTGTCAATATCACAGTGTGCATGTGCAATTGATTTTCTATGTACGTGTGCTTTCGTGCACACATGTTTTTTTCCCAAAAGCAGTGATCCATCAATCCCTCACGCTGTCTCTGAGAGTTGCGTCCTTCTTTTACATTCCTCGGTCCCTGTGACACGACAACCGGGGAGATTTCCAGTCACACCCCACTTATCCGTCTGTCACTACTCATTGCATCCCCTAACTATTAGAGACTAGAGTCTGTAAGCGGTAAGATGCTTTCTATTTTTTAACGAGAAATAAAGAAATACAGAAAGCACTCTTGTAACTGTGATAAATAGAAGACAGAGGGTTTGAAGATATGAAACGACCCCCGAGAGTTAATTCAGGGAGACGATCTCCACGGTGTGTGTGCTTACATTCCCTCTCTGCAAGGTTCTTTCCAATTACTCCATCTTGGAGTAAGACGTACTTGTCAACGGTTCCTTCAGATGTCTTACCTGCCAATCTTCCTGATGAAAAAGAAAATCCCACCTTCCACCAATTCTGTGGCTGTTTAAGTTGAGTTTATTATCGCCTATATATCTCTATGTGCCTAATGAACAATGTCTGAACAGACGCTAAACTATTTTATGATGTGTTTACAGTTTTGACTGCGTGAGCTGACAAATATTGATATTCTAATTTCATTAACCCTTGTACTGTCTTTGAGTCAAAATTACCTAATTCTCCTTCCTTCTTTCCTCCTACTCTCTCCTTCCTTCCTTCCTTCCTTCCTTCCTTCCTTCCTTCCTTCCTTCCTTCCTTCCTTCCTGCTCTCTCCTTCCTTCTTCCCTTCCTCTTTCCTTCCTTCCTTCCTTCCTTCCTTCCTTCCTTCCTTCCTTCCTTCCTTTCCTCCTTCTTTTTTCCCTTCCTTCCTTCTTTCCTCCAGCTCTCTCCTTCCTTCTTCCCTTCCTCTTTCCTTCCTTCCTTCCTTCCTTATTTTCTCCCTTCTTTTCTTCCTTCCTTCCTTCCTTCCTTCATTCCTTCCTTCCTTCCATCCTTCTTTTCTCCCTTCCTTTCTTCCTTCCTTCCTTCTTTTCTCCCTTCCTTCCATCCTTCCTTCCATCCTTCTTTTCACCCTTCCTTCCTTCCTTCCTTCCATCCTTCCATCCTTCTTTTCTTCCTTCCTTCCTTCCTTTCTTCCTTCCTTCTTTTCTCCCTTCCTTCCTTCCATCCTTCTTTTCTCCCTTCCTTCCTTCCTTCCTTCCTTCCTTCCTTCCTTCCTTCCTTCCTTCCTTCCTTCCTTCCTTCCTTCCTTCCTTCCTTCCTTCCTTCTTTTCTCCCTTCCTTCCTTCTTTTCTCCCTTCCTTCCTTTCACCCTTCCTTCCATCCTTATTTTCTCCCTTCTTTCCTTCCTTCCTTCCTTCCTTCCTTCCTTCCTTCCTTCCTTCCTTCCTTCCTTCCTTCCTTCCTTCCTTCCTTCCTTCCTTCCTTCCTTCCTTCCTTCCTCCCCGTTTCTGTCCGTTTGTTTTCTCATTTGCAGATTCCAAAGACTTGTGTGCCCGTTGTGTGTTTTCCTGTGTTTCTTTCGTTTCAGATTTGCAGCGGATGTCACCCCTCAACACCCGGCCACTTGATAAGCAGCTCCAGTTCATTCACTCACTGCCAGATTGTCTTAGCTTCATGCCTGACCCTCCAGCTTTCACCTGTGGACTGACTTCCCGGTACCGACTCGGCTTGGCTCTGATCTTCTCTTCTCATCTCTGCCCCGGTAAACACTACTGCCTTCTGTTCCTGACCACGAGAGTAGTCTGTGAGTTTTCCGGATGTGTTTGCTTCGCTGCCTGTCTCTTGGTTCTCGACCCTGCCTGTTATCGTCTTCAAGCCTGTCTGCCCCCTTGGTCCAGTGGTAACTTACTCGCCTGCCCCCCAGGAGAACAAGGTTCAAATCTGGACTTTTCAAGCTAGTATCAGTACTGCTGGAAGGACTGGTAATACTGACCTGAGCCTGTTTGACTGTTTACCTGCTTTGAGTATTAATAAAGATCACTGTTACTTCTATCTGAGAGTTGTGTTGCATTTGGGTCCTGCCACACCCCGTGACAAGATGCAATCGCTCTTTTTAACTGCTTTCTTATACAGTCAAAGGGAAAGACAGGAAACACGGTGTAGCAGGGCGAGTGCTACGGGGGCCCGACCGACAGGATAGAGAGGACACAGAGTTTAGTGCAGAACCCTTTATTTTTACCGCCACACATGCACAAGCACCTTCACAGCATCAGCTTCTTACCCGACCCCTTGCTGCTGTCCAGCCCTGCCTTATCAAGGCTGGCAGGATGGAGAGGTTGATGGGCCACACCTGTGACCCATTACCTGAGTGGCTGCAGCTCCTCCACCCTGCCACACCCTGCTATAATTGCTGGGACTAGTAGTCCTTATAGTAACCTAAATCGGGTACTAATGAGGCAGAAACATTACTCCCGACATACTAGTTGGGTTAAAACTTTGGTGTTAGCAAGCATTAGGTTAAAGTTAGGCATAACCCTCTGGTTATGATTAGGCTTTAGCCATTTTTGCATTGGTGAATTTAGCATCCCCGACTGATGATGGATGACTCTCAAACTGATGGTTCACAATGTTTTTATTCCTTGGATGTAAATACACTGCAAACACACCGTAAGAGCTATAAAGGAATAAAATAAAATAAAGTTACTCTTACTACATACAGTACATATAAGTTTCATTTAACTTAAATACAGGCCGACACAGCAGCTCGCTCGGTCGTAATAAAGCTACCGTTAACCACAATACATGAGTAACCATGACAACCAAACTCAATATGTACATAAATACGGCATAACATTTACAAAGAAAACTAATCTTGTGCCCCTTATCAGCAGGTGCTTTTTGTGTCGGTTAGGCACCACTTTAGCATTCCCGACACTCGTTTAGTCTTGCAGAAAACTTTTCTACTGCCGTTAAACCTTTACCTTTAAAGACCGAAGCGCTGGATGTTTTACAAGTTCTCGGCGAGACGCCTTCAAAATAAAAGCACCAAATATCGGTCTCCTTAATATATAACAAATAAAATACAAGCCTGGTTCCCAACAACACCAATAAGAAAACAAGCACATTTACATAAATACTCATAGTAAAGGTCATTTACAGTGAATATCTCACGTTTAACACCCGAATCCAGTCTCCCCTGTTCTTTTTACATTAAAGGAGCATGAGGCTCCTTTTAAGAAATGAGACTCTCTAGCGCCACCGTTCACCACGATGGCCGTCGGGGGTACTGCAGCCAACAGTGAAGCCGGCACGGGAGAACGGGTGACGTCACATCCGCAGGACAGCGCGGGAAATTCTGGTCACCATTGCAGCAAATTTTGCAGCACACAGCCTGTTCAAGGCAAAGGACAGATACGCTAGAGGGCTCATTCTTTTTGGTTTGGAACGCTTCATCTGACATTATTACTAGAAAACTTAAAACGTATACAAATCTTTTTCATAAATCCTGCCTCATGCTCCTTTAATGTACACAGGGTGGCGTGTCAAGCTGGCCGCACTATAATCTCACCTCCAAGGGTACAATTAGCTGCGAGTCAGACCTAAAGTAAACAGAACTGATGCAGAGTGGCAGGTCGCGGGTGGGATTTATATATGACGATATTAGTATGTCTGCGAGCTCCTCATCGTCAGGGGCATGGATGTCAGAATATTGTGGAACCATCATCTGCAACTGGCTGCTGAAATGACTGCGGCTTTGCAAGAGACGGAACCCAGGTAATACAAACTGAAGTGCTGCAGAAAGAAGTTGTGTGAGGTCGACAAACACAGCAGCAGGAGTGGCAGAGGGAGACCGCCGTCATATTCAGTGTTGTGGTAGTTACTGAAAAATAGTAACTAGTTACCGTTACTAGTTACTTCATTAAAAAAGTAACTCAGTTAGTAACTCAGTTACTTAGACCAAAAAGTAATGTGAATGAAACTTACTACTTACTATGAAAAGTAACTATTTAGTTATTTTAAATAAAACATTTTTTTTAAATGCTCCCATTAATGCCCCTCTAGCCTTCATTTCAGCAGGTACTGTCAAAGATCCTTTATACAGAAGATAGCGCATTACCGTTACTGCCAATGGTATGAAATGGTATCCACTTCCTGTCTCCTAAGTGGGCGTGGTCGCCCCTCTCCCCACATCGTTTTGGAACATACAACACTAAATACAGTACAACTTTCTTCTAAAAAGACTTAAATAATAAAAATAACAGTATTATTAAGCAAAGAAAGTTTTATTTTAGTTTTAAACTTCATTTTATCCGATGGGAAAAACGATGAGAGCCAAATCTCGCGAGAGTGTGTTGCTCAGACAGAGACAGGTCTCAAACAAAGTTCATTTTCTCCTAATCTGTTGGTCTGACAATTGCCATTTTGGTGTCAGAATGTTCAAAAGGTTTGTGGCTTTTGAAAAATGGGTCCCATATTTACTTAGGTTACTATGGGGCGAAGGAATTGGTAATAATCTGTGCTCACGTTCACTTTTCCCATAGGACTCAATAGACTCAGGACCTACTTCCTGTCTCCTAAAGGGGCGTGGCAGTCACGTGACACAGACACAGCAACTCGAACCTTAGTGGGCTGTAGAGTTTATTGAACGTCTCTGGGCTAAACAGTCTCAACGCTTCTTCACTTCCTGTGTCAATAAAGTTGGTCGCTTAGCAACAATGCTGAGAACGGCCAATGAGCTTCAGCAGCAGCTCAAGAACGGGACCTTTGATGAATAATTTATAACAGTCTCAAATATAACCAATGGTAACATGTCGATTTATAAGAATCTTTTTGCCCAGAAGAAAAAAGAGCGACAAAATGACCCATAACTATTTTCTTCTCTCGAAAAAACTCACCTGCACCGCGGCTTTAGGAGAAAAAGACGCTACAGAGTCGGGATGCAGCGGCTCAGAAGAGCAGTGGAATACGTGCAAGACGGTGCTGATCTCCACAATTTGAAGCCTTCTATAATAATCGTAAAAAGAATTTCACTTATCATGGGTTCTTTTTGGAACGTAACCGCTGCGAAAAACGAGGGATTACTGTAATGAAAATATCTCCACGTTGCGAAACTCGCCTTCTCTTGGCTCATGACCGTCATGTTTTTGAAAGCACACACACTATGTTTCCTCTGGTCTCCGCGTGGGGCGGAAAAAGGCTTCACTGTAGCTGCAGAAATAACGGAGTAACGCACCGTTTGGTAACGGTAACTGTGTTACTGAATTTTAAAAGTAATGTGTTAGAGTATTAGTTACCGCAAAACTAACGGCGTTACTGTAACTCGTTACTAAATAACGCGTTAGTCCCAACACTGGTCATATTTGTGCGATACCATTTATTGGAAGTCGCTATGGAAATCCTGCTGTTATTCAGCGCGGATCCACCTCCCGCTCCACTCCTGCATCAGCCAGCTCTCCTAATGTTGGTGAAGCCAACGAGGCCGACCAGACAGACAGCAGGCCATCACGTTACGTAGTATCCAGTACTGGAGTTGAGGGGGGATGAGGGGGGATGAGGGGAGATGGGATCCCCCCCCTGAAATAAAAACGGTCCAAATCATCCCCCCTGTAAAACTGCCATCCCCCCTTTCCATCCCTTATGTCATTTCATCAATGAATGTGGTTTTACTGCTATTTCAACATTTAGAGTCATCACCAGAAAAATAACACCAGAGAAATAACTTATTTGACAATTTTCACCTGTTTCAGGTAAATTTTAACTTGAAATAAGTAGGAAAATCTGCCAGTGGGACAAGATTTATCTTCTTATTACAAGCAAAAAAAATCTTGTTCCACTGGCAGATTTTTCTACTTATTTCAAGTGAAAATCTACTTGAAACCGGTGAAAACTGTTGTTTTTTCCAGTGATGAGTCTTGTTTTAAGTGTAATGAGATTTTCTTACTAAAATGAGACATTTTAACTAGAAATAAGACAAATAAGATTTTGAGTTTTTGCAGTGATCCATTTTACTTATCCTGTGAAGGACAGAGTCATATTGATAAGTTCAGAAAACTGTTTTTATTGTTGTGTTTTGATGTATTTGATGTAAGCCCAGTGGATATTTAAAGCTTACAGAAGGCTGCATTTAACTGCTGCTATGTCATTCCTGCAGTATTTCTGCAGGTGTTTTGGTCAGTGCTATTATTTGTAATATATTATATTATTTGTAATCAGCACAAATTATCTGTCCCCATATGATAAAATCCACCATCCCCCCTGATGTTTTTTTACAACTCGAGTACTGGTAGTATCACTTGACAACACCTCCCAACTCCTCCTCCCCTCAGCTTCAGGTACCAGGGAGGCAATAACACATCTTTCATTTACATTGCCCAACGCACGTTAAACACGTGTTCTTCAACAATAACGGAGTCTTATATAAACATTCCTGCCAAGGGATAGCTGCCCAAATGACTGTTTCTATGTGTGTGTGTGTATGAGTGTGTGGTGTAACCCTGCTTTACAAAGCCTCATTAAATGAAAGCCTGTTAATAACAACAGAAGGGATAATTAAAGTGAAGTTTGATATCACAAATTGATATTTAACTTTATGTAAACTGTATGTTAACTGATTTTTTTCTGTCTTTAACTAACATCAATAAGTCGACAATTTCAATGTTTTCTTTGGTCTGTGGTTTTTAATACACCTCATACCTATCACTGGTGTAGTAGTCGAACCTAACATTGGTCCTAGAACACTGTAACCACTCCAGATCCTGACTCCCTCACATTAATCCAGCTCAGCTGCATCTCACCAACTCATATTTAGGAATATATCTCATACCTGTTTTCTATTTGCATGCCTATCATCAAATCCATAAACCTATTAATCACCTATTTTGCATATCTTGTCATTATGAATCAATTCCTAAATTCCTTCAAAAATATCTGCTTCTGGATCCTTTTACCTGCACCTTGTCTGAATTTATAGCCTCTATCTGTCAACCAACCCATTGGAAAAGAGCATAATACTTTGGGCTGCCCGTCCTTAAAGCACGTCCTATGCCTAGGGCGTCTTGATGCCGTAGGGCCGTCATCGTATGTGCAAATGTGATACATCTACGTGTGTCTCGTAAACAGCATGGAGGGCCTAAGTGTAGGGGTGCAGAGCAGGCTTGGAGAAGGACATTTCCCACTTAATTCTACCTCCATGGGAACAAACGACTGAAAGCCTACTGGGGCATATTTTACTTGAATGACTGGAACACAAGAGGAATGAATAATGGATCCCACTCACAGGGTAAGAAGAAAGCCACTTCAAACTAAAAGGAAAATTCCTGTTATACATATATATATACATATATATATATATATATATATATATATATATATATATATATATATATATATATATATATAATTTGCATTTTCTGAAAAAATATGCATTGCAATTCAAATATTCTCATTAGTATGCAATATTTCATTGTTGAGACAAGGCAATATATTAAAAAGTTAGAGAGAACATGGTGTTAAAATGTATTTTAAATGTACTTACAAATATTTAGAACATGATTCTTAAAGAGCATGTTTTTTACTTACTGGAATGATTGTGAAAACTTTGCTTGTCAAATAATTTTGTATTAAAATCAATGTTTTGTTTTTGTGATGGTAATGACATTTTGCTGTGACAACTTTGAAAAAAGCATCATAATATCAAAATGATTATGAGGTACAATCAAAGCTATGCTAAGATCTTTGTTCCACACCAATTGATAAACCTTTTGAAATAGAAAAAACAGAGATTCTTATCTTATCTTATCTTACTCTGGCCGGAACAGAGCATATATATATATGTATATATAAAACCCATAAATAAAACTAAATGTTCCAATCAACATAAACCAGTGATGTAATCAAGTTGTTAGAAAGATGAAATAGAATGACACGATCTCATTCGTGTCATTCAGGTTATTGCTGCAGCGTCACCTTTTGAAAAGGCTCCAAATCACATCATTTTTGACACGTTTGACCAATTGGCTTTTATAAGCCCAAGGGGCAACAGTAACTGCACACGTCCATCGTTAGGCTGCCATCTGCAAAGAACTGATGTGGAGTTTAAGGTGGTGGTCAGGACTTCTCCAGGAGCAGAGCTGTGGTTATCATTCATGCAACAACTTTTCCCTTGTTTCAGTGGCTGTTTAGAATACAAAAGAATTAACTGCTGTCTCTCTGAGCCACTAGCTTTGTTTACAAAGAAAATGATGGGATCGATGGGACTGATTGATTTGTTTATTGATTAGTTTTGTTGTTAATTTTTAATTTTTCCCTCTGGAATTGGCTGCATATCAAGTTTAAGCTGCTGCTTTAATCGTCTCAGTCTGACTGTCATCAATCATACACATTTCTCAGACACCTTATGATACACCTTGTGTTATCTAATGATAAAACAAAGTCACTTGACCCTTTGTGCAGATGTTACGAGTGGCTAATCTGCTAGATATTTACACGTTTTTTTCTTGAAAAAAGAAAAAGGTTTATGAACTATTTTGAACTCATTAGTTGTCTTCCTCTGTTTGCCATTAGAATAGATCTTCATTTAAGTCAAAGTTTAAAGGGGACCTATTACGGCATCTAATACTTATTTTAAACAGGCCTTGAATGTCTTAAAAACAGGCTTTTGATTGTTTTTGCTAAATAAATTAGAAATTCAGCCTCTGAGCCATGTCTTTATCTTCCCATTCTCTAACCTCATTATCTATGCAGGATTCTGAGTGGGCGGGGCTATGATAATGAGGCTCTGTGCTGATTGGCTGCCTGAATGACGCGATACACCGCTACGAAAAAATGGCGGTTCGGGCCAGAGTTAGTGGTTTCACGCATCGCTCCTGTCGTTACGTAACGACAGGAGCAGAATCTTATTGGCTCGTAGAAGTCACATGACACTGGATGGCTCATCCGGGCGGCTGTACAGACACTGCAGAATTTGGTTGCTTTCCTCCTTCTCTGAGTTGGCAGGCTGAGGGGAGACCACTTTATATATGTTAAAGCAAGAGAAAACCTGGTTTTCAGAATAGGTCCCCTTTAATCTCGACATTTCGACTTTTTTTCTCAACATTTCGGCTTTTTTTCTTGACATTTTGACTTTTTTCTTGACATTTTGACTTTTTTCTCGACATTTTGAAATTTTTTCTCGACATTTTATCTCGACATTTTGAAAATGTTCTAGACATTTTGACAGTTTCTTGACATTTTTAAGTTTTTCTCGACATTTTGAACTTTTTTCTCGACATTTTGACTTTTACCTCAACATTTTGACTTTTTTTCTCAAATTTTGACTTTTTTCTCAACATTTTGACTTTTTTCTCAACATTTTGACTTTTTTTCTCTACATTTTTTCCCGACATTTTGACATTTTTTCTCGACATTTTGACTTTTTTCTTGACATTTCGACTTTTTTTCTCGACATTTCAACTTTTTTTTTCGAAATTATACTTCAACATTAGTTTCAACATTTCAACTTTTTTCTCGAGATTTCCACTTATTTCTCGACATTTCGAATGGTGGAGTAAAGCAAGAGAAAACCTGGTTTTCATAATAGGTCCCCTTTAATACTGGGGCTACTCAGCATCCTCTGTGAGGTGAAGAACAATCCACAAGTAACATCGTAATTATGGATAATATGTGCAATTTTGATTATACATTACTGAACAATAAAAAATAAGAATAGGTAAAACATGACGTAAAACATTCCTTGTAAATCATAGCCCACATTTCACTGAACATAATTCCCACCGATGGCTTCTTTTCCAGCAGCATCTGGGTGTTAGCGGTTAATGCTCCGCTGTGCCGAGGGGACACCTGCCATCCACAGCTGCATCTGCACTCGCCATCTTAAGCCTTTATCGCCGCCGTTCCCTTTAATATTTAGCAGCTTGGAGCCATTAGTTTACAACCCCTCATCCAACTAAACCCATAAAACAAACCAATCAAGAGCCCAGATCAACACTGGGGCTTAGAGAAATCCATTGGCTTTGCTGGGTTATTGATCTTACCCTACAGAGCCCAGTCCTTTCTGCAGCTCAAAGGCTTTACCAAACGGACGGACACACACCTACACGGGTGAAAGAACCAGATTGATTCTTTAAGAGATGTAAACTACTCTGGGATTATACTGCCATGGACGGTCAGGGGTGATCTGAACACGGCCACATTGTGCCTTTTGATATCAACGCTTTGCACTAAAGAGCCAAAAATAAGACAACCTGTTAAAAATATCCACCAACTACATGCATTATTTATTTTATTTAACCAAGCTTTTTTGCAGATTACAGGCTGGATCTTGCAATGTTTGGACCTTCTTTGTAAGTACCTATTTGCATGAAATTAACACATGGATGGGAGAAGAAAACGGCTCAGCACTGAACTACAGCTCATTAGCAAGCCCTGGAGGGGTATTTGTTCCTCAGCAATCAAGGAATCCAGGGATGCTTTTCATTATGCGTTCTTTCCTAATGCCTCCAGTCTCTGTTTGGTTGGATAACAGCATTTAAGTGCTAGAGATGAGTAGACTGTGGAAAGAAATGACACCGCCTCTAGAAAAATGCTTCTACACTGAAAAAGGTTTAAAAAAGAAACTATATTTAATCCTCTTCCTTTCTTTTGTTCGAAGCGGCGTGCTCTGTGATTCAAAAAACCCATCAAAAGCTGCAGAATTTGATATCGTTTTATTATTGAAGTCAGTATTAATCAGTATTTTTTTCCGTTCTGTGTGAAAAGATATATTTTACGCAGACCTGATTTGTTTCTGCATTATTCTGCAACCTTGTCTCAAAGCAAAACATGCTAATGGACACACAAATAACACACAGGATCACACTGTCACTGCATTTTTTAAATATTCATAAAAGGACTGTTACATCATATTGAATAGTTGACAGAGTCGAGGCGTGAGGTGTCGGCACCGTACGCACTAATCCTCTGGTAAAGTTACTCCACGCTGAAATCAGACGATTGTGCTGCCTTTTAAGGCTTTTACTGCCTTTAATGCTCCCACCTGCTCCCGCCACGCGGTTTATTCCATATTTACTCCATAACCATCTTGGTTTGAGCTTCTTTTAACCCTTGTACTGTCTTCGGGTCAAAATGACCTAATTCTCCTGTTCCTTCCTTCCTTCCTTCCTTCCTTCCTTCCTTCCTTCCTTCCTTCCTTCCTTCCTTCCTTCCTTCCTTCCTTCCTTCCTTCCTTCCTTCCTTCCTTCCTTCCTTCCTTCCTTCCTTCCTTCCTTCCTTCTTTTCTCTCTTCCTTTCCTTCCTTCCTTCCTTCCTTCCTTGCTTCCTTATTCCCTTCCTTCCTTCCTTCCTTATTTCCTCCTACTCTCTCTTTCCTTCTTCCCTTCCCCTTTTCTCCCTTCCTTCCTTCCTTCCTTCCTTCCTTCCTTCCTTCCTTCCTTCCTTCCTTCCTTCCTTCCTTCCTTCCTTCCTTATTTCCTTCCTTCCTTGCTTCCTTATTCCCTTCCTTCCTTCCTTCCTCTCTTATTTCCTCCTACTCTCTCTTTCCTTCTTCCCTTCCCCTTTTCTCCCTTCCTTCCTTCCTTCCTTCCTTCCTTCCTTCCTTCCTTCCTTCCTTCCTTCCTTCCTTCCTTCCTTCCTTCCTTGTTTTCTCCCTTGTTTTCTCCCTTCCTTTTCTCCGTTCCTTCCTTCCTTCCTTCCTTCCTTCCTTCCTTCCTTCCTTCCTTCCTTCCTTCCTTCCTTCCTTCCTTCCTTCCTTGCTTCTTTCCCTTCCTTCCTCCCTTCCCTCTTTCCTCCCTTCCTTCTTTTCTCCCTTCCTCCTTCCCTTCCCCTTTTCTCCTTTCCTTCCTTCCTTCCTTCCTTCCTTCCTTCCTTCCTTCCTTCCTTCCTTCCTTCCTTCCTTCCTTCCTTCCTTCCTTCCTTCCTTCCTTCCTTCCTTCTTTTCTCTCTTCCTTTCCTTCCTTCCTTCCTTCCTTCCTTCCTTCCTTCCTTCCTTCCTTCCTTCCTTCCTTCCTTCCTTCCTTCCTTCCTTCCTTCCTTCCTTCCTTCCTTCCTTCTTTTCTCTCTTCCTTTCCTTCCTTCCTTCCTTCCTTCCTTCCTTCCTTCCTTCCTTCCTTCCTTCCTTCCTTCCTTCCTTCCTTCCTTCCTTCCTTCCTTCCTTCCTTCCTACCTTCCTTCCTCCCTCCTTCTCTTCCTCCTTCCTTGACCCAAAGACAGCACAAGGGTTAAGGAGCAACAATAGTTGTGTTGGTTGGCAAGAATAAAGAACTAAAGAACTTATCACTGCACATACAACCCTTTATATTTCCTGACCACATTATGCCTGGCCGTGATATTGGGCTAGATGAGGCCTAGGCTGTTAAAAGTGTAAATGTATCTTTGATTTCATTTGACCTGGCAGGCAGCGCCCACGCATCCCCGAAGCATCCGCGTGAGGACAACGTCTCTGTGAAATAAAGGCAGCAGGACAGAGTGAGACAAGCATCTCCTGCAGACTGTGATACTGGGCAGATCGATCAAGGGCAACACAGCCTGCATTTGATTTTGGCGGGGCTCTTGTCAGCAGATCAATATCTATCTGCTTATGATGCCTCGAAAACAGCATTTGAACTTGGTGGTTCCTGCGGTCAAGGACACAATCCACTCTATCTATCTATCTATATATCTATCTATCTATCTATCTATCTATCTATCTATCTATCTATCTATCTATCTATCTATCTATCTATCTATCTATCTATCTATCTATCTATCTATCTATCTATCTATCTATCTATCTATCTATCTATCTATCTATCTATCTATCTATCTATCTATCTATCTATCTATCTATCTATCTATCTATCTATCTATCTAGATCAGGGGTCGGCAACCCAAAATGTTGAAAGAGCCATATTGGACCAAAAACACAAAAAACAAATATGTCTGGAGCCGCAAAAAATGAAAAGTCTTGTATAAGCCTTAGAATGAAGACAACACATGCTGCATGTTTCTATATTAGTTAGAACTGGGTCCTCGGCTGCAAATGTAGCATGCTAATGTCTTTCCACATGACTCTTTTTGTTACGCGAATCTATAGAAGAGTATTAGGGCCAGGCAGGAGAAAAATTTAAATAATATATTAGAGGAAGATTTTTTTTTCATTATGCACTTCGAGAAAAAATGAAATGTCGAGATTATTGTTGAAGTACAATTTTGAGAAAAAGTAAAAATGTCGAGAAAAAAGTTGAAATGTCGAGAAAAAAGTTTAAATGTAAAAGGAAGAAAAAAAGAGAAAAAAAGGAAAAAAAAGAAAAAAAGGAAAAACTGAAGAAAAAAAAGAAAAGAGAGAAAAAAAGGAAAAGAAGAAAAAAAGAAGGAAAAAAGGAAA